>NW_027009500.1:0-44204 GCF_036934945.1 Oncorhynchus masou masou | reverse complement strand
ATACCCCATAATGGCATCACAATTCCCCATAATGACATCACAATACCCAATATTGACAAAGCAAAAATAATGGCAGGTTTTTAGAATTTGTTGCTAATTTATAAAAAATAATATTTAAAAAAAATAATATATATATGACATTTAAGTAATTATTCAGACCATTTTCTCAGAACTTTGTTGAAGCACGTTTGGCAGTGATTACAGCTTTGAGTCTTCTTGGGTATGACACTACAAGCTTGGCACACCTGTATTTGGGGAGTTTCTCCCATTCTTCTCTGCAGATCCTCTAAAGCTGTCAGGTTGGATGGGGAGCATCGCTGCACAGCTATTTTCAGATCTCTCCAGAGATGTTCGATCGGGTTCAAGTTCAGACTCAAGGACATTCAGAGATTTGCACCGAAGCCACTCCTGTGTTGTCTTGGCTGTGTGCTTAGGGTTGTTGTCCTGTTGGAAGGGGAACCTTCACCCCAGTCTGAGGTCCTGAGTGCTCTGGAGCAGGTTTTCATCAAAGATCTCTCTGTACTTTGCTTTGTTCATCTTTGCCTCGATCCTGACTAGTCTCCAAGTCCCTGCCGCTGAAAAACACCCCCCACAGCATGATGCTGCCACCACCATGCTTCACCGTAGGGATTGTGCCAGGTTTCCTCCAGATGTGACGCTTGGCATTCAGGCCAAAGAGTTCAATCTTGGTTTCATCAGACCAGAGAATCTTGTTTCATATGGCCTGAGAGTCTTTAGGTGGC
This sequence comes from Oncorhynchus masou masou, assembly GCF_036934945.1. Lineage (NCBI taxonomy): Eukaryota > Metazoa > Chordata > Actinopteri > Salmoniformes > Salmonidae > Oncorhynchus > Oncorhynchus masou. Next base: position 43,461 of record NW_027009500.1, on the reverse strand, counting down.
TTTTGTCGAACTCAAGTGAGCTGTCATGTGTCTTTTACTGAGGTGGCTTCCTTCTGTCCACTCAACCATAAGGCCTGATTGGTGGAGTACTGCAGAGATGGTTGTTCTTCTGGAAGGTTCTCCCATCTCCACAGAGGAACTCTGGAGCTCTGTCAGAGTGACCATCGGGTACTTGGTCACCTCTCTGACCAAGGCCCTTCTCCTCCAATTGCTCAGTTTGGCCGGACAGATCTAGGAGGAGTCTTGGTGGTTCCAAACATCTTCCATTTAAGAATGATGGCCACTGTGTTCTTGGGGATCTTCAATGCTGCAGGCATTTGTTGGTACCCTTCCCCAGATTTGTGCCTCAACACAATCGTGTCTCTGAGCTCTACGTACAGATCCTTCAACCTCATGGCTTGTTTTTTTCTCTGACATGCACTGTGAACTGTGGGACCTTATATAGACAGGTGTGTGTGCCTTTCCAAATCATGTCCAATCAGTTGAATTTACTACAGATGGACTCCAATCAAGTTGTAGAAACATCTCAAGAATGATCAATGGGAAACAGGATGCACCTGAGCTCAATTTCGAGTCTCATAGCAAAGGGTCTGAATACTTATGTAAATAAGGTATTTGAGTTTTTTTAAATTTGTAATATATTTTGCAAAAATCTCTAAAAACCGGTTTGCTTTGTCATTATGGGATATTGTGATGTCATTATGGGGAATTGTGATCTCATAATCGGGCATTGTGATGTCATTATGGGGAATTGTGATGTCATTTTGGGGTGTTCTGTGTAGATTGATGAGGATTAAAATATATATATATATATAATCCATTTGAGAATAAGGCTGTAAATGTAACGTAAACAAAACATGGAAAAAGTCAAGGGGTCTGAATACTTTCCGAAGGCACTTTTCCGAACGTGTAGGTAAATCACATTCTGCCTGTAGTTTGGTGTTGTCATTTTCTTTTGGTCTCTGGCCAACAGGAAATGCCTGTAGAATGGGACAAGCCTATGACTTAGTAATTCAAATATGTAGTCTATTCTCTGTGCCTATGCTCTGGATATCTTCCTATTATAACTCCCCTTATCTCCTTATCAGAACAGTATGTAAAGAACAAAACTTCTGCCAAGTCATGAAACAATGTTTTTCTTTGTTGATATATTGCAGGCTGTTGGCATATTGAGGAACATGCCAATATTGATGTACTGACGGAGCCTCTCTGGGGTTGCATAATCTGGGAGTAGGGAATTTTTTAGAAGTTTTAGGGAAACAGAAACTGGAGGTGAAAGGTTTATTGGAAAAGCCATCAGGCTGGGGTTGGGATGGATGGTGGAATTGTGAGGCCTGGAAAACTAGGTCAAACCTCAAACAATTCAAGGGAGAAAGAGAGAGAGGCATAGAGAGAGAGAGAGAGAGAGAGAGAGAGAGAGAGAGAGAAAACAGAGACAGAGAGAGAGAGAGACACAGAGAGAGACACACACAGAGAGAGAGAGAGAGAGAAGAAGACACAGAAGAGAACCCTGAGAGAGAGAAGAAGAAGAGACACACAGGAACACAGAGAGAGACACAGAGAGACACAGAGAGAGAGCGAGCTATTATTACAGAGACATAATTCCCTCAGATTACACAGAGCCACAAAGATTTTGAAAACAAACCCAATTTTGATAAACTCCCATATCTACTGGGTGAAATACCACAGTGTGTCATCACAGAAGCAATATTTGTGACCTGTTGCCACAAGAAGAAGGCAACCAGTGAAGAACAAACACCGTTGTAAATACAACCCATTTTAATGTTTCTTTATTTTGCCTTTTTGTACTTTAACTATTTGCACATCGTTACAACACCATATACAGACATAATGCAGTGTGTGTAGTAGGATTCGATCTTCATCCTGTATTGACATTTTGACTGTTTGATGGTCGTTGCAGGATTTCATAAGTGTCAGGATTACTGTCCTGCTCCTTGAAAGAGTTCTAGTCTTTACTGTCCTGCTCCTTGAAAGAGTTCTAGTCTTTACTGTCCTGCTCCTTGAAAGAGTTCTAGTCTTTATACTGTCCTGCTCCTTGAAAGAGTTCTAGTCTTTACTGTCCTGCTCCTTGAAAGAGTTCTAGTCTTTATACTGTCCTGCTCCTTGAAAGAGTTCTAGTCTTTATACTGTCCTGCTCCTTGAAAGAGTTCTAGTCTTTATACTGTCCTGCTCCTTGAAAGAGTTCTAGTCTTTATACTGTCCTGCTCCTTGAAAGAGGTCTAGTCTTTATACTGTCCCGCTCCTTGAAAGAGTTCTAGTCTTTACTGTCCTGCTCCTTGAAAGAGTTCTAGTCTTTATACTGTCCTGCTCCTTGAAAGAGTTCTAGTCTTTACTGTCCTGCTCCTTGAAGAGTTCTAGTCTTTATACTGTCCTGCTCCTTGAAAAGAGTTCTAGTCTTTACTGTCCTGCTCCTTGAAAGAGTTCTAGTCTTTATACTGTCCTGCTCCTTGAAAGAGTTCTAGTCTTTATACTGTCCTGCTCCTTGAAAGAGTTCTAGTCTTTATACTGTCCTGCTCCTTGAAAGAGTTCTAGTCTTTATACTGTCCTGCTCCTTGAAAGAGTTCTAGTCTTTACTGTCCTGCTCCTTGAAAGAGTTCTAGTCTTTACTGTCCTGCTCCTTGAAAGAGTTCTAGTCTTTATACTGTCCTGCTCCTTGAAAGAGTTCTAGTCTTTACTGTCCTGCTCCTTGAAAGAGTTCTAGTCTTTACTGTCCTGCTCCTTGAAAGAGTTCAAGTCTTTACTGTCCTGCTCCTTGAAAGAGTTCTAGTCTTTACTGTCCTGCTCCTTGAAAGAGTTCTAGTCTTTATACTGTCCTGCTCCTTGAAAGAGTTCTAGTCTTTACTGTCCTGCTCCTTGAAAGAGTTCTAGTCTTTATACTGTCCTGCTCCTTGAAAGAGTTCTTGTCTTTATACTGTCCTGCTCCTTGAAAGAGTTCTTGTCTTTATACTGTCCTGCTCCTTGAAAGAGTTCTAGTCTTTATACTGTCCTGCTCCTTGAAAGAGTTCTTGTCTTTATACTGTCCTGCTCCTTGAAAGAGTTCTTGTCTTTATACTGTCCTGCTCCTTGAAAGAGTTCTAGTCTTTATACTGTCCTGCTCCTTGAAAGAGTTCTAGTCTTTTTACTGTCCTGCTCCTTGAAAGAGTTCTAGTCTTTATACTGTCCTGCTCCTTGAAAGAGTTCTAGTCTTTACTGTCCTGCTCCTTGAAAGAGTTCTAGTCTTTATACTGTCCTGCTCCTTGAAAGAGTTATAGTCTTTATACTGTCCTGCTCCTTGAAAGAGTTCTAGCCTTTATACTGTCCTGCTCCTTGAAAGAGTTCTAGTCTTTATACTGTCCTGCTCCTTGAAAGAGTTATAGTCTTTATACTGTCCTGCTCCTTGAAAGAGTTCTAGCCTTTATACTGTCCTGCTCCTTGAAAGAGTTCTAGTCTTTTTACTGTCCTGCTCCTTGAAAGAGTTCCAGTTTTTATACTGTCCCGCTCCTTGAAAGAGTTCTAGTCTTTATACTGTCCTGCTCCTTGAAATAGTTCTAGTCTTTATACTGTCCTGCTCCTTGAAAGAGGTCTAGTCTTTATACTGTCCTGCTCCTTGAAAGAGTTCTAGCCTTTATACTGTCCTGCTCCTTGAAAGAGTTCTAGTCTTTACTGTCCTGCTCCTTGAAAGAGTTCTAGTCTTTATACTGTCCTGCTCCTTGAAAGAGTTCTAGTCTTTATACTGTCCTGCTCCTTGAAATAGTTCTAGTCTTTATACTGTCCTGCTCCTTGAAAGAGGTCTAGTCTTTATACTGTCCTGCTCCTTGAAAGAGTTCTAGTCTTTATACTGTCCTGCACCTTGAAAGAGGTCTAGTCTTTATACTGTCCTGCTCCTTGAAAGAGTTCTAGTCTTTATACTGTCCTGCACCTTGAAAGAGTTCTATTCTTTACTGTCTGGCTCCTTGAAAGAGTTCTAGTCTTTATACTGTCCTGCTCCTTGAAAGAGTTCTAGTCTTTATACTGTCCTGCTCCTTGAAAGAGTTCAAGTCTTTACTGTCCTGCTCCTTGAAAGAGTTCTAGTCTTTATACTGTCCTGCTCCTTGAAAGAGTTCTAGTCTTTACTGTCCTGCTCCTTGAAAGAGTTCTAGTCTTTACTGTCCTGCTCCTTGAAAGAGTTCTAGTCTTTTTACTGTCCTGCTCCTTGAAAGAGTTCTAGTCTTTATACTGTCCTGCTCCTTGAAAGAGTTCTAGTCTTTACTGTCCTGCTCCTTGACAGAGTTCCAGTTTTTATACTGTCCCGCTCCTTGAAAGAGTTCTAGTCTTTATACTGTCCTGCTCCTTGAAAGAGTTCTAGTCTTTACTGTCCTGCTCCTTGAAAGAGTTCTAGTCTTTATACTGTCCTGCTCCTTGAAAGAGTTCTAGTCTTTATACTGTCCTGCTCCTTGAAAGAGTTCTAGTCTTTATACTGTCCTGCTCCTTGACAGAGTTCCAGTCTTTATACTGTCCTGCTCCTTGAAAGAGTTCAAGTCTTTATACTGTCCTGCTCCTTGAAAGAGTTCTAGTCTTTACTGTCCTGCACCTTGAAAGAGTTCTAGCCTTTATACTGTCCTGCTCCTTGAAAGAGTTCTAGTCTTTATACTGTCCTGCTCCTTGAAAGAGTTCTAGTCTTTATACTGTCCTGCTCCTTGAAAGAGTTCTAATCTTTATACTGTCCTGCTCCTTGAAAGAGTTCTAGTCTTTATACTGTCCTGCTCCTTGAAAGAGTTCTAGCCTTTATACTGTCCTGCTCCTTGAAATAGTTCTAGTCTTTATACTGTCCTGCTCCTTGAAAGAGTTCTAGTCTTTATACTGTCCTGCTCCTTGAAATAGTTCTAGTCTTTATACTGTCCTGCTCCTTGAAAGAGTTCTAGTCTTTATACTGTCCTGCTCCTTGAAAGAGTTCTAGCCTTTATACTGTCCTGCTCCTTGAAAGAGTTCTAGTCTTTACTGTCCTGCTCCTTGAAAGAGTTCTAGTCTTTTTACTGTCCTGCTCCTTGACAGAGTTCCAGTTTTTATACTGTCCCGCTCCTTGAAAGAGTTCTAGTCTTTATACTGTCCTGCTCCTTGAAATAGTTCTAGTCTTTATACTGTCCTGCTCCTTGAAAGAGTTCTAGTCTTTATACTGTCCTGCTCCTTGAAAGAGTTCTAGTCTTTATACTGTCCTGCTCCTTGAAAGAGTTCTAGTCTTTATACTGTCCTGCTCCTTGAAAGAGTTCTAGTCTTTATACTGTCCTGCTCCTTGAAAGAGTTCTAGTCTTTACTGTCCTGCTCCTTGAAAGAGTTCTAGTCTTTACTGTCCTGCTCCTTGAAAGAGTTCTAGTCTTTATACTGTCCTGCACCTTGAAAGAGTTCTAGCCTTTATACTGTCCTGCTCCTTGAAAGAGTTCTAGTCTTTATACTGTCCTGCTCCTTGAAAGAGTTCTAGCCGTTATACTGTCCTGCTCCTTGAAAGAGGTCTAGTCTTTACTGTCCTGCTCCTTGAAAGAGTTCTAGTCTTTATACTGTCCTGCTCCTTGAAAGAGTTCTAGTCTTTACTGTCCTGCTCCTTGAAAGAGTTCTAGTCTTTACTGTCCCGCTCCTTGACAGAGTTCCAGTCTTTATACTGTCCCGCTCCTTGAAAGAGTTCTAGTCTTTATACTGTCCCGCTCCTTGAAAGAGTTCTTGTCTTTATACTGTCCTGCTCCTTGAAAGAGTTCTAGTCTTTATACTGTCCTGCTCCTTGAAAGAGTTCTAGTCTTTATACTGTCCTGCTCCTTGAAAGAGTTCTTGTCTTTATACTGTCCTGCACCTTGAAAGAGTTCTAGTCTTTACTGTCCTGCTCCTTGACAGAGTTCCAGTCTTTATACTGTCCTGCTCCTTGAAAGAGTTCTAGTCTTTATACTGTCCTGCTCCTTGAAAGAGTTCTAGCCTTTATACTGTCCTGCTCCTTGAAGAGTTCTAGTCTTTATACTGTCCTGCTCCTTGAAAGAGTTCTAGTCTTTATACTGTCCTGCACCTTGAAAGAGGTCTAGTCTTTATACTGTCCTGCTCCTTGAAAGAGTTCTAGTCTTTATACTGTCCTGCACCTTGAAAGAGTTCTATTCTTTACTGTCTGGCTCCTTGAAAGAGTTCTAGTCTTTATACTGTCCTGCTCCTTGAAAGAGTTCTAGTCTTTATATTGTCCTGCTCCTTGAAAGAGTTCTAGTCTTTACTGTCCTGCTCCTTGAAAGAGTTCTAGTCTTTACTGTCCTGCTCCTTGAAAGAGTTCTAGTCTTTATACTGTCCTGCACCTTGAAAGAGTTCTAGCCTTTATACTGTCCTGCTCCTTGAAAGAGTTCTAGTCTTTATACTGTCCTGCTCCTTGAAAGAGTTCTAGCCGTTATACTGTCCTGCTCCTTGAAAGAGGTCTAGTCTTTACTGTCCTGCTCCTTGAAAGAGTTCTAGTCTTTATACTGTCCTGCTCCTTGAAAGAGTTCTAGTCTTTACTGTCCTGCTCCTTGAAAGTGTTCTAGTCTTTATACTGTCCTGCTCCTTGAAAGAGTTCTAGTCTTTATACTGTCCTGCTCCTTGAAAGAGTTCTAGCCGTTATACTGTCCTGCTCCTTGAAAGAGGTCTAGTCTTTACTGTCCTGCTCCTTGAAAGAGTTCTAGTCTTTATACTGTCCTGCTCCTTGAAAGAGTTCTAGTCTTTACTGTCCTGCTCCTTGAAAGAGTTCTAGTCTTTATACTGTCCTGCTCCTTGACAGAGTTCCAGTCTTTATACTGTCCCGCTCCTTGAAAGAGTTCTAGTCTTTATACTGTCCCGCTCCTTGAAAGAGTTCTTGTCTTTATACTGTCCTGCTCCTTGAAAGAGTTCTAGTCTTTATACTGTCCTGCTCCTTGAAAGAGTTCTAGTCTTTATACTGTCCTGCTCCTTGAAAGAGTTCTTGTCTTTATACTGTCCTGCACCTTGAAAGAGTTCTAGTCTTTACTGTCCTGCTCCTTGACAGAGTTCCAGTCTTTATACTGTCCTGCTCCTTGAAAGAGTTCTAGTCTTTATACTGTCCTGCTCCTTGAAAGAGTTCTAGTCTTTATACTGTCCTGCTCCTTGAAATAGTTCTAGTCTTTATACTGTCCTGCTCCTTGAAAGAGTTCTAGCCTTTATACTGTCCTGCTCCTTGAAAGAGTTCTAGTCTTTATACTGTCCTGCTCCTTGAAAGAGTTCTAGTCTTTATACTGTCCTGCACCTTGAAAGAGGTCTAGTCTTTATACTGTCCTGCTCCTTGAAAGAGTTCTAGTCTTTATACTGTCCTGCACCTTGAAAGAGTTCTATTCTTTACTGTCTGGCTCCTTGAAAGAGTTCTAGTCTTTATACTGTCCTGCTCCTTGACAGAGTTCCAGTTTTTATACTGTCCCGCTCCTTGAAAGAGTTCTAGTCTTTATACTGTCCTGCTCCTTGAAAGAGTTCTAGTCTTTACTGTCCTGCTCCTTGAAAGAGTTCTAGTCTTTACTGTCCTGCTCCTTGAAAGAGTTCTAGTCTTTATACTGTCCTGCTCCTTGACAGAGTTCTAGTCTTTACTGTCCTGCTCCTTGAAAGAGTTCTAGTCTTTACTGTCCTGCTCCTTGAAAGAGTTCTAGTCTTTACTGTCCTGCTCCTTGAAAGAGTTCTAGTCTTTATACTGTCCTGCTCCTTGACAGAGTTCCAGTCTTTATACTGTCCCGCTCCTTGAAAGAGTTCTAGTCTATATACTGTCCCGCTCCTTGAAAGAGTTCTAGTCTTTATACTGTCCTGCTCCTTGAAAGAGTTCTAGTCTTTATACTGTCCTGCTCCTTGAAAGAGTTCTAGTCTTTATACTGTCCTGCTCCTTGAAAGAGTTCTAGTCTTTATACTGTCCTGCACCTTGAAAGAGTTCGAGCCGTTATACTGTCCTGCTCCTTGAAAGAGTTCTAGCCTTTATATTGTCCTGCTCCTTGAAAGAGTTCTAGTCTTTACTGTCCTACTCCTTGAAAGAGTTCTAGTCTTTATACTGTCCTGCTCCTTGAAAGAGTTCTAGTCTTTACTGTCTGGCTCCTTGAAAGAGTTCTAGTCTTTATACTGTCCTGCTCCTTGAAAGAGTTCTAGTCTTTACTGTCTGGCTCCTTGAAAGAGTTCTAGCCTTTATACTGTCCTGCTCCTTGAAAGAGTTCTAGTCTTTACTGTCCTGCTCCTTGAAATAGTTCTAGTCTTTACTGTCCTGCTTCTTGAAAGAGTTCTAGTCTTTATACTGTCCTGCTCCTTGAAAGAGTTCTAGTCTTTATACTGTCCTGCTCCTTGAAAGAGTTCTAGCCTTTATACTGTCCTGCTCCTTGAAAGAGTTCTAGCCTTTATACTGTCCTGCTCCTTGAAAGAGTTCTAGCCTTTATACTGTCCTGCTCCTTGAAAGAGTTCTAGCCTTTATACTGTCCTGCTCCTTGAAAGAGTTCTTGTCTTTATACTGTCCTGCTCCTTGAAAGAGTTCTAGCCTTTATACTGTCCTGCTCCTTGAAAGAGTTCTAGTCTTTATACTGTCCTGCTCCTTGAAAGAGTTCTAGTCTTTACTGTCTGGCTCCTTGAAAGAGTTCTAGCCTTTATACTGTCCTGCTCCTTGAAAGAGTTCTAGTCTTTACTGTCTGGCTCCTTGAAAGAGTTCTAGCCTTTATACTGTCCTGCTCCTTGAAAGAGTTCTAGCCTTTATACTGTCCTGCTCCTTGAAATAGTTCTAGTCGTTATACTGTCCTGCTCCTTGAAAGAGTTCTAGTCTTTATACTGTCCTGCTCCTTGAAAGAGTTCTAGTCTTTACTGTCTGGCTCCTTGAAAGAGTTCTAGTCTTTATACTGTCCTGCTCCTTGAAAGAGTTCTTGTCTTTATACTGTTCTGCTCCTTGAAAGAGGCAGCTCTCGCCTTTTGCTCGGACGTTGAACCACATGGTTCTAAATACCGTCACTGTGGGGATGACGTTGTCCAGGCACTTATTAATGAACTCAGTGAACTCCTCAAAGTTATTGTATGAATCCCGGAATATATTCCAGCCTGTGCTAGCGAAACAGTCCTGTAGTTTAGCGTCCGCTTCATTGGACCACTTCTGTGTCGAGCGTGTCACTCGTACTTCCTGTTTCAGTTTGGTGCTTGTAAGCAGGAATCAGGAGGATAGAATTATGGTCAGATTTGCCAAATGGAAGGGTCTCCTGACTGGCGCTGTGGTCTAAGACACTGCATCACAGTGCTAGCTGGGCCACTAGAGATCTAGGTTCAAGTCCAGGCTCTGTTACAGCCAGCTGCATCTGGGAGATCCATGAGGCGGCGCACAATTGGCCCAGCGTCATCCGGGTTAGGGAAGGGCTAAATAGTTCTGATTGATCATAAGGACTCCCGAGTGGCGCATCGGTCTAAGGCACAAGAGGCACCTCAGTGTTCGAGGCGTCACTACAGACCCTGGTTCGATCCCGGGCTGTATCCCAACCGGCCGTAATCGGGAGTCCCATTGGTCTAGCATCGCCTGGGTTAGCAGAGGGTTTGGCCGGGGTAGGCTGTCATTGTAAAGTAAGAATTTGTTCTTAACTGACTTACCTGGTTAAATAAAAAATACAAATATGGGGAGTGGTAGTCAGTGATGTGTTGTGTTGGATTTTCCCCAATTCAGGACATAAAGTACATTTCAGTTTTCATTTAGTCAATTAGGTTGATGTTGTTGATCAGTATTCAGTATTCTTTCATCACAGCCATTGAACTGTTTTAGAGTCACCATTGGCCTCATGGTGAAATCCCGAGCTGTTTCCTTCCTCTCCAGCAACTGAGTTAGGAAGGACGCCTGTATCTTTGTAGTGACTCGGTGTATTGATACACCATCCAAAGTGTAATTAATAACGTCATGCTCAAAGGGATATTCAATGTCTGCTTTTTTAATTTACCAGTAGGTGGCCTTCTTTGCGAGGCATTGGAAAACCTCCCTGGTCTTTGTGGTTGAATCTGTGTTTGAAATTCACTACTTCGACTGAGGGACTTTACAGATAATTGTGTGTGTGGAGTACAGAGATGATGTAGTCATTCAAAAATCATCTTCATTATTATTGCACACAGAGTCCATGCAACTTATTATGTGACTTGTTAAGCACATTTTTACTCCTGACCTTATTTAGGCTTACCATAACAAAGGGGTTGAATACTTATTGACTCGACATTTCAGGTTTTTATTTTTATTAATTTGTAGAAATAATTCCACTTTATGGGGTACTGTGTGAAGGCCAGTGGGTGTGAATAGTTTCTGAAGGCACTGTAGCTTCCTAACCAAGTACAGCCATTTGGGATAGGGACCAGTATGTTCAGCAACATGAATTTGGTGGAATTTTTTTTTTTAACTGTAGAAATGTGAACCTACTGTCTCCAGCGTCTGATGTTCTCACTCCTTCTCCAGGTGTGTCACGCTGAGCTGCACCTGGCCACCTGTTTCCAGCCGGTTAACGGACGCATCCAACTGCAGGTCCTCGCTGCCCAGAACCTCCCAGCTCCACTCAGCCAGGGTAGGGGTCTACATAGTCTGTTATATATCTGTTATAACCTTCCTGTTCCACTCAGCCAGGGTAGGGGTCGACATAGTCTGTTATAACCTCCCAGCTCCACTCAGCCAGGGTAGGGGTCTACATAGTCTGTTATATATCTGTTATCACCTCCCTGTTCCAGTCAGCCAGGGTAGGGGTCTACATAGTCTGCTATAACCTCCCAGCTCCACTCAGCCAGGGTAGGGGTCTACATAGTCTGTTATATATCTGTTATAACCTTCCTGTTCCACTCAGCCAGGGTAGGGGTCTACATAGTCTGTTATATATCTGTTATAACCACCCAGCTCCACTCAGCCAGGGTAGGGGTCTACAAAGTTTGTTATAACCTCCCAGCTCCACTCAGCCAGGGTAGGGGTCGACATAGTTTGTTATAACCTCCCAGCTCCACTCAGCCAGGGTAGGGGTCGACATAGTTTGTTATAACCTCCCAGCTCCACTCAGCCAGGGTAGGGGTCGACATAGTCTGTTATATATCTGTTATAACCACCCAGCTCCACTCAGCCAGGGTAGTGGTCTACTTCATCTGATCCCAACGTGTATTATATGTAGCAATAGGGAGAAGTCCACTACATGACCAAAAGTATGGGGTTGAGGCCAGGGCTCTGTGCAGGCCTGTTAACTTCTTCCACACCGATATCGTCAAACCAGTTCTGTATGGCCGTGCTTTGTGCACGGGGGCATTGTCATGCTGAAATAGGAAAGGGCCTTCTTCTCCTGGCACTATGCATTCAGGCAGGTAGCGTTCTCCTGGCACTATGCATTCAGGCAGGTAGCGTTCTCCTGGCATTCTGCATTCGGGCAGAGCGTTCTCCTGGCACTATGCATTCAGGCAGGTAGCGTTCTCCTGGCACTATGCATTCAGGCAGGTAGCGTTCTCCTGGCACTATGCATTCAGGCAGGTAGCGTTCTCCTGGCATTCTGCATTCAGGCAGGTAGCGTTCTCCTGGCACTATGCATTCGGGCAGGTAGCGTTCTCCTGGCACTATGCATTCAGGCAGGTAGCGTTGTCCTGGCACTATGCATTCAGGCAGGTAGCGTTCTCCTGGCACTATGCATTCAGGCAGGTAGCGTTCTCCTGGCACTATGCATTCAGGCAGGTAGCGTTCTCCTGGCACTATGCATTCGGGCAGGTAGCGTTCTCCTGGCACTATGCATTCAGGCAGGTAGCGTTGTCCTGGCATTCAGGCAGGTAGCGTTCTCCTGGCATTCAGGCAGGTAGCGTCTCCTGGCACTATGCATTCAGGCAGGTAGCGTTCTCCTGGCACTATGCATTCAGGCAGGTAAGCGTTCTCCCTGGCACTATGCATTCAGGCAGGTAGCGTTCTCCTGGCATTCTGCATTCAGGCAGGTAGCGTTCTCCTGGCACTATGCATTCGGGCAGGTAGCGTTCTCCTGGCACTATGCATTCAGGCAGGTAGCGTTGTCCTGGCACTATGCATTCAGGCAGGTAGCGTTCTCCTGGCACTATGCATTCAGGCAGGTAGCGTTCTCCTGGCACTATGCATTCAGGCAGGTAGCGTTCTCCTGGCACTATGCATTCGGGCAGGTAGCGTTCTCCTGGCACTATGCATTCAGGCAGGTAGCGTTGTCCTGGCATTCAGGCAGGTAGCGTTCTCCTGGCATTCAGGCAGGTAGCGTCTCCTGGCACTATGCATTCAGGCAGGTAGCGTTCTCCTGGCACTATGCATTCAGGCAGGTAGCGTTCTCCTGGCACTATGCATTCAGGCAGGTAGCGTTCTCCTGGCACTATGCATTCAGCCAGAGCGTTCTCCTGGCATTCTGCATTCAGGCAGGTAGCGTCTCCTGGCACTATGCATTCGGGCAGGTAGCGTTCTCCTGGCATTCTGCATTTGGGCAGGTAGCGTTCTCCTGGCACTATGCATTCAGGCAGGTAGCGTTCTCCTGGCACTATGCATTCGGGCAGGTAGCGTTCTCCTGGCATTCTGCATTCGGGCAGGTAGCGTTCTCCTGGCACTATGCATTCAGGCAGGTAGTGTTCTCCTGGCACTATGCATTCAGGCAGGTAGCGTTCTCCTGGCACTATGCATTCAGGCAGGTAGCGTTCTCCTGGCACTATGCATTCGGGCAGGTAGCGTTGTCCTGGCACTATGCATTCAGGCAGGTAGCGTTCTCCTGGCACTATGCATTCAGGCAGGTAGCGTTCTCCTGGCATCCGCCAAACCCAGATCCGTCAGTCGGACTGCCAGGTGGTGAAGCGTGATTCATCACTCCAGAGAACGTGTTTCCACTGCTCCAGAGTCCAATGGTGGCGAGTTTTACACCACTCCAGCTGACGCTTGGCATTGAGCGTGGTGATATTAGGCTTTTGTGCGGCTGCTCGGCCATGGAGACCCATTTCATGAAGCTCCCGACCAACAGTTATTGTGCCGACGTTGCTTCCAGAGGCAGTTTGGAACTCAGTAGTGAGTGTTGCAGCCGAGGACAGACGATTTCTACACCCTAAGTGTTTCAGCACTCGGCGGTCCCATTCTTTGAGCTTGTGTGGCCTACCACTTCATGGCTGAGCCGTTGTTGCTCCTAGAGGTTTCCACTTCACAATAACAGCGCTTACAGTTGACCGGGGGGCAGCTCTAGCAGGGCAGAAATTTGACGAACTGACTTATAGGAAAAGCCACGTTGAACGTCACTGAGCTCTTCAGTAAGGCCATTCTACTACCCATGTTTGTCTATGGAGATTGGATGGATGTGTGCTCGATTTTATACACCTGCCAGTAACATGTGTGGCTGAAACGGGACAAATCCACTAATTGAAGGAGTGTCCACATACTTTTGTATATATCGTGTATGTCATTCTTTGTAACAGAGAAAAATGTGTTTTAATGAACAGGGTGTGGATATTTAACCAGTTCTAAAATGAGTTAAGGTTAGGTTTAGGGTTAGTCGGAGAGCTTCAACCTGGAACCATTTTAAAATCTGCCAGCTGTATACACACTGTCTACTAAGTAATCATTTCCCTTGTGCTTTTCTCTTTCCCTTGTGCTTTTCTATTTCTCTTGTGCTTTTCTCTTTCCCTTGTGCTTTTCTATTTCTCTTGTGCTTTTCTATTTCTCTTCTGCTTTTCTATTTCCCTTGTGCTTTTCTATTTCCTTTGTGCTTCCCTTGTCCATCAACCAGCGTTCTTTGTGAAGATATTGATGCAGCTGCAGGGCACGGTGGTAATGAAGAAGAAGACTCACACCCTAAAGTCCTCCGGAGGTCAGCTGACCTGGACTGAGTCTTTCTACTTCCCCTTCGCTTTGGACCAGGGCTTCCTGCTGTCAGTCAAACTCTACAGCCGCAGTTCTGTCAGACGGAAACACTACCTCGGACAGGTGAGACGAAAGGCCCTAGGGCTCTTTTCAATCCGAATAGCGGAAGTTCAGCGAGATTGAAATTTAAAGGCAATGTTTCAACTTCAGCGCAGACTGTTTTCATGGTAGACGCTGCAACGTAAAACCACCTTTACATTTCTATCCCGGGAAGCCGTAACGCTTCAGATTTTCCAGATTAAATAGAGCCCCTTAATCAGACCAAGCATTAACCCGGCGATAGCCGACACCTGCCACCTGCATAGCTGTTGTTTTTGGCGGTGTCGGAGGTGGAACTGTGTCGGTCTGTAAAATCAGTGAGCAGTTGCTCCGGTGATCATTGTCATGAAGCCACACCCTCCTCACTTGAGATAGAAGTTTAGAACGAGAATGTGTAGGCTACGTAGAATTAATGACATTCAAATTGAAAAATCATTGAAACAAAAAAATAATGAAAGAAATGATGAAATATTCAATCAGCCTACTCAAGGTGTAGATTACAAGGCTACATAAGGATTTCTCTCAATGCGCCTGCGGGCAGCCAATAATGCCGGGAGCCGTTGTGGATTTGACACGCAGTTTCGTCTGTTACGTTCCCACAAGACAAACTCAAAATGTCGCTCACAACAAAGGGAACTAACAAACAACTAACAGACAGCAAAACAGAAAGGGGTACTGAAAGGCACCCATGTGGGTCTCCACTGAAAGTTGACAAGCAACTAGGAAATGTGCCCTAAAACATTCCCAGAATGCATTCCCACTAAATGTGGCTAGGGAAGAGAAGACAAAAATAAAATCCCACACCAATAGAAACCACATTTAAAGGAAACAGAAAACCACACACTAATTAAGGATAGAGTCAATAGAAACCACATTTAAAGGAAACAGAAAACCACACACTAATTAAGGATAGAGAGTCAATAGAAACCACATTTAAAGGAAACAGAAAACCACACACTAATTAAGGATAGAGAGTCAATAGAAACCACATTTAAAGGAAACAGGGAAAACACACACATAAAAGGCTTTGTTTCAGTACTTAATAAACAGCGAGAGCCAACAGAAGGTGTTACTCTCTCAAGAACTAACTGATGCCCAGGCCAGCAGGTCTTAAATACCAGCTAGGCTGACTGATGCCCAGGCCAGCAGGTCTTAAATACCAGCTAGGCTGACTGATGCCCAGGCCAACAGGTCTTAAATACCAGCTAGGCTGACTGATGCCCAGGCCAACAGGTCTTAAATACCAGCTAGGCTGACTGATGCCCAGGCCAGCAGGTCTTAAATACCAGCTAGGCTGACTGATGCCCAGGCCAGCAGGTCTTAAATACCAGCTAGGCTGACTGATGCCCAGGCCAGCAGGTCTTAAATACCAGCTAGGCAGACTGATGCCCAGGCCAGCAGGTCTTAAATACCAGCTAGGCTGACTGATGCCCAGGCCAACAGGTCTTAAATACCAACTAGGCAGACTGATGCCCAGGCCAGCAGGTCTTAAATACCAGCTAGGCTGACTGATGCCCAGGCCAGCAGGTCTTAAATACCAGCTAGGCTGACTGATGCCCAGGCCAACAGGTCTTAAATACCAGCTAGGCAGACTGATGCCCAGGCCAGCAGGTCTTAAATACCAGCTAGGCTGAGTGATGCCCAGGCCAGCAGGTCTTAAATACCAGCTAGGCTGACCGATGCCCAGGCCAGCAGGTCTTAAATACCAGCTAGGCTGACTGATGCCCAGGCCAGCAGGTCTTAAATACCAGCAAGGCTGACTGATGCCCAGGCCAGCAGGTCTTAAATACCAGCAAGGCTGACTGATGCCCAGGCCAACAGGTCTTAAATACCAGCTAGGCAGACTGATGCCCAGGCCAGCAGGTCTTAAATACCAGCTAGGCTGACTGATGCCCAGGCCAGCAGGTCTTAAATACCAGCTAGGCTGACTGATGCCCAGGCCAGCAGGTCTTAAATACCAGCTAGGCTGACTGATGTCCAGGCCAACAGGTCTTAAATACCAGCTAGGCTGACTGATGCCCAGGCCAACAGGTCTTAAATACCAGCTAGGCTGACTGATGTCCAGGCCAACAGGTCTTAAATACCAGCTAGGCTGACTGATGCCCAGGCCAGCAGGTCTTAAATACCAACTAGGCTGACTGATGCCCAGGCCAGCAGGTCTTAAATACCAGCTAGGCTGACTGATGCCCAGGCCGACAGGTCTTAAATACCAGCTAGGCTGACTGATGCCCAGGCCAGCAGGTCTTAAATACCAGCTAGGCTGACTGATGCCCAGGCCAACAGGTCTTAAATACCAGCTAGGCTGACTGATGCCCAGGCCAGCAGGTCTTAAATACCAGCTAGGCTGACTGATGCCCAGGCCAGCAGGTCTTAAATTGAGTTCTAAGATCAAGCCAGTTCCATAACTTTCATAACTGCTTCTACAGGTTCACCTTGGCTTCGACAGCCCAACACAGGAAGCAGCAGAGCAGTGGAGGGACAGCATTTCTCACCCTGAGACGATGGTGGCTGTATGGCACAGACTCGACGGATTCTGACACACCTGTATAAATTCACAGTGTCCCAAAGGAGTTGACAGCCTCACCTGTATCGCCACCTGTACTGCCACCTAGTGGTATAAAGTACTTCAGTAAAAATACTTTAGTAGTTTTTGGAGGTATCTGTACTTTATTTTACTATTTATATGTTTGCCAACTTTTAATTTGACTTCACTACATTCCTAAAGGAAATAATGACCTTGTATTATTTTGTAGATAAAGTATGTAGATTAAACATTTATGTTGCATAGACTTGTTTTGTGTAGTGCCATATGTTGTATGTTCAGTTGATATAATATAATATTTTAGAGGACAGATATTTGGCAGCGGGGTAGCCTAGTGGTTAGAGCATTGGGCCAGTAACCGAAAGGTTGCAAGTTCGAATCCCCGAGCTGACAAGGTAGAAGGAAATCTGTTGTTCTGCCCCCTGAACAAGACAGTTAACCCACTGTTCCCCGGTCTTTGTAAATAAGAATTTGTTCTTAACTGACTTAAATAATGGTATAATAAAAATATAAAGCATTCATGAAGTTCTGTTGCATGAATTGCAAGGAGTAATGGTGTGTTCTCATTGGTGGTCCTGATCAATCCCCGGTCTTCTGCATCTTCTGTGCTTACACTGTTTAGTGTTTCCCACATATTTAAGGGTCTCTAGTCAGTCTGTAAGTCTGAGGACTTAGGGCTCTATTCAGTCTGTAAAGCTGAAGACTTGGGGCTCTATTGAGTCTGTAAAGCTGAAGACTTAGGGCTCTATTCAGTCTGTAAAGCTGAAGACTTGGGGCTCTATTGAGTCAAATCTGAAGACTTGGGGCTCTATTGAGTCTGTAAAGCTGAAGACTTGAGGCTCTATTCAGTCTGTAAAGCTGAAGACTTGGGGCTCTATTGAGTCAAATCTGAAGACTTGGGGCTCTATTGAGTCTGTAAAGCTGAAGACTTAGGGCTCTATTCAGTCTGTAAAGCTGAAGACTTGGGGCTCTATTGAGTCTGTAAAGCTGAAGACTTGGGGCTCTATTCAGTCTGTAAATCTGAAGACTGGGGGCTCTATTGAGTCTGTAAAGCTGAAGACTTGGGGCTCTTTTCAGTCTGTAAAGCTGAAGACTTGAGGCTCTATTCAGTCTGTAAAGCTGAAGACTTGGGGCTCTATTCAGTCTGTAAAGCTGAAGACTTGGGGCTCTATTTAGTCTGTAAAGCTGAAGACTTGGGGCTCTATTCAGTCTGTAAATCTGAAGACTTGGGGCTCTATTCAGTCTGTAAAGCTGAAGACTTAGGGCTCTATTGAGTCAAATCTGAAGACTTGGGGCTCTATTTAGTCTGTAAAGCTGAAGACTTGGGGCTCTATTCAGTCTGTAAATCTGAAGACTTAGGGCTCTATTCAGTCTGTAAATCTGAAGACTTGGGGCTCTATTCAGTCTGTAAATCTGAAGACTTGGGGCTCTATTCAGTCTGTAAATCTGAAGACTTGGTGCTCTATTCAGTCTGTAAATCTGAAGACTTGGGGCTCTATTCAGTCTGTAAAGCTGAAGACTTAGGGCTCTATTGAGTCAAATCTGAAGACTTGGGGCTCTATTTAGTCTGTAAAGCTGAAGACTTGGGGCTCTATTCAGTCTGTAAATCTGAAGACTTAGGGCTCTATTGAGTCAAATCTGAAGACTTGGGGCTCTATTCAGTCTGTAAATCTGAAGACTTGGGGCTCTATTGAGTCTGTAAATCTGAAGACTTAGGGCTCTATTGAGTCTGTAAAGCTGAAGACTTGGGGCTCTATTCAGTCTGTAAATCTGAAGACTTAGGGCTCTATTCAGTCTGTAAAGCTGAAGACTTGGGGCTCTATTCAGTCTGTAAAGCTGAAGACTTAGGGCTCTATTTAGTCTGTAAATCTGAAGACTTAGGGCTCTATTGAGTCTGTAAATCTGAAGACTTAGGGCTCTATTGAGTCTGTAAATCTGAAGACCTAGGGCTCTATTGAGTCTGTAAATCTGAAGACCTAGGGCTCTATTCAGTCTGTTAATCTGAAGCGTTACAGATTCTGCGATAGAAATGTAAGTGAGCCCGACATCTGCAGCGTTGACCATGAATGCTGCCTCCGCTAAAGAGGGAAAAACTGCCTTTAAATTTCAATCACATTGTAAAGCTGAACTTATGCGATGTGGATTGAATAGAGCCCTTAACTTGTCTAATATTATAATCTTAATTTAGACATCTACTGTATATTTGTAGTATTATAAGAATTGATTAACCGTCATTAGCATATAGTCATCGTACAAACTGTTTGATGGTTTGAATCTTTCATCCCATCTTATGTCATTTTATACATTTTATGTAAATGCAATGTAAAGATTGTAAGGATAAGCATGATTAAAACTACAGTAGGTTTATCTCAAACTCAAATCAATTACTTATACAGTACCAGTCAAAGGTTTGGACACACCTACTCATTCAAAGGTTTTTCTTTATTTTTACTCTTTTCTACATTGTAGAATAATAGTGAAGACATCAAAACTATGAAATAACACATATGGAATCATGTAGTAACCCCCCAAAAAGTGTTAAACTTTGCCTTGATGACAGCTTTGGACACTCTTGGTATTTCTTGGCACACTCTTGGTATTTCACTCGTGAGTGTCATGAGGCGCAGGTGAAGTGAGACGATGGTGACAGGTGTGCGGAGTAATCAGCAGCCCGATGACCGAGAGGCCGGAGAGGGAGGACACGTGACATATATTGTGCACTAAGCCGTGTGTTTGCGTCCTCGTCGGTGTGTGCTTCGGCAGTCGTTGTTTACATAACAAGTATTTGGTCGAGGTTAATGTTTACTCAGCCTGTAGGCATTCCAGACACACCTTGGCCATAAGCTTGTCTTATTACCCAACAGCACCTTTCACCCAACAGCACCTTTCAGTCAACACGACCTTCAGTCAACACTACCTTTCAGTCAACACTACCTTTTACTCAACACTACCTTTCAGTCAACACTACCTTTCAGTCAACACTACCTTCCAGTCAACACTACCTTCCAGTCAACACTACCTTTCAGTCAACACTACCTTTCAGTCAACACTACCTTCAGTCAACACTACCTTTCAGTCAACACGACCTTTCAGTCAACACTACCTTTCAGTCAACACTACCTTCAGTCAACACTACCTTCAGTCAACACTACCTTTCAGTCAACACTACCTTCCAGTCAACACTACCTTTCAGTCAACACTACCTTCAGTCAACACTACCTTCAGTCAACACTACTTTCAGTCAACACTACCTTTCAGTCAACACTACCTTTCAGTCAACACTACCTTCAGTCAACACTACCTTCAGTCAACACTACCTTCAGTCAACACTACCTTCAGTCAACACTACCTTTCAGTCAACACTACCTTTCAGTCAACACTACCTTCAGTCAACACTACCTTCAGTCAACACTACCTTCAGTCAACACTACCTTTCAGTCAACACTACCTTTCAGTCAACACTACCTTTCAGTCAACACTACCTTTCAGTCAACACTACCTTTCAGTCAACACTACCTTCCAGTCAACACTACCTTTCATTCAACACTACCTTTCAGTCAACACTACCTTTCAGTCAACACTACCTTCCAGTCAACACTACCTTTCATTCAACACTACCTTTCAGTCAACACTACCTTTCAGTCAACACTACCTTCCAGTCAACACTACCTTTCATTCAACACTACCTTTCAGTCAACACTACCTTTCAGTCAACACTACCTTCAGTCAACACTACCTTTCAGTCAACACTACCTTTCAGTCAACACTACCTTTCAGTCAACACTACCTTTCATTCAACACTACCTTTCAGTCAACACTACCTTCATTCAACACTACCTTTCAGTCAACACTACCTTTCATTCAACACTACCTTTCAGTCAACACTACCTTTCATTCAACACTACCTTTCAGTCAACACTCCCTTTCATTCAACAGCACCTTTCAGTCAACACGACCTTTCAGTCAACACAACCTTCAGTCAACACTACCTTTCAGTCAACACTACCTTTCATTCAACAGCACCTTTCAGTCAACACGACCTTTCAGTCAACACAACCTTCAGTCAACACTACCTTTCAGTCAACACTACCTTCCAGTCAACACTACCTTTCAGTCAACACTACCTTTCAGTCAACACTACCTTCAGTCAACACTACCTTCAGTCAACACTACCTTCCAGTCAACACTACCTTTCAGTCAACACTACCTTCATTCAACACTACCTTTCAGTCAACACTACCTTTCAGTCAACACTACCTTCCAGTCAACACTACCTTCCAGTCAACACTACCTTTCAGTCAACACTACCTTCATTCAACACTACCTTTCAGTCAACACTACCTTTCAGTCAACACTACCTTTCAGTCAACACTACCTTTCAGTCAACACTACCTTCAGTCAACACTACCTTCAGTCAACACTACCTTTCAGTCAACACTACCTTCAGTCAACACTACCTTTCAGTCAACACTACCTTTCAGTCAACACTACCTTCAGTCAACACTACCTTTCATTCAACACTACCTTCCAGTCAACACTACCTTTCGGTCAACACTACCTTTCGGTCAACACTACCTTTTACTCAACACTACCTTTCAGTCAACACTACCTATCAGTCAACACTACCTTCAGTCAACACTACCTTTCAGTCAACACTACCTTTCAGTCAACACTACCTTTCAGTCAACACTACCTTTCAGTCAACACTACCTTTTACTCAACACTACCTTTCAGTCAACACTACCTTCAGTCAACACTACCTTTCAGTCAACACTACCTTTCAGTCAACACTACCTTCAGTCAACACTACCTTTCAGTCAACAGCACCGTTTTAGTAATTATTGGAAGTCACGGATAAAATCAACGTGCTGGTTTGGCCACTCTCTTATACTGTCTGCGGTGTTTGAACTTTTGACACTTCTCTATTGGTTTTCATTGCAACAGGCTAGCTCAATCAAGCACAGATACAGTATACGAAATGATTTCGATTAGTATTTAACACCAGGTCTTTGTGTGTAACAGGTCCTCATGTTGGCAATCAGACACTCATTCCAACCTGTCGTCTTTGTTCTCTTGTAAGAAGGAGCTCATTCCATCGCTATGGATACGATGACGGACGATGATCTCGCTGTTTCTGAAGTGGCCAGAGTCATTGTGGGATACCAGGATCTACGTTAATTCTGTGTGTTCTGACTGTGGCGAGAGGGAGAACAGCTACAGTGCCTTGCGAAAGTATTCGGCCCCCTTGAACTTTGCGACCTTTTACCACATTTCAGGCTTCAAACATAAAGATAGAAAACTGTATTTTTTTGTGAAGAATCAACAACAAGTGGGACACAATCATGAAGTGGAACGACATTTATTGGATATTTCAAACTTTTTTAACAAATCAAAAACTGAAAAATTGGGCGTGCAAAATTATTCAGCCCCTTTACTTTCAGTGCAGCAAACTCTCTCCAGAAGTTCAGTGAGGATCTCTGAATGATCCAATGTTGACCTAAATGACTAATGATTATAAATACAATCCACCTGTGTGTAATCAAGTCTCCGCATAAATGCATCTGCACTGTGATAGTCTCAGAGGTCTATTAAAAGCGCAGAGAGCATCATGAAGAACAAGGAACACACCAGGCAGGTCCGAGATACTGTTGTGAAGAAGTTTAAAGCCGGATTTGAATACAAAAATATTTCCCAAGCTTTAAACATCCCAAGGAGCACTGTGCAAGCGATAATATTGAAATGGAAGTAGTATCAGACCACTGCAAATCTACCAAGACCTGGCCGTCCCGCTAAACTTTCAGCTCATACAAGGAGAAGACTGATCAGAGATTTTTTATTTTACCTTTATTTTACTAGGCAAGTCAGTTAAGAACAAATTCTTATTTGCAATGACGGCCTAGGAACAGTGGGCTAACTGCCTGTTCAGGGGCAGAACGACAGATTTTGTACCTTGTCAGCTCGGGGATTTGAACTTGCAACCTTTCGGTTACTAGTCCAATGCTCTTACCACTAAGCTACACTGCAGCCTAGATGCAGCCAAGAGGCCCATGATCACTCTGGATGAACTGCAGAGATCCACAGCTGAGGTGGGAGACTCTGTCCATGGACAACAATCAGTCGTATATTGGACAAATCTGGCCTTTATGGAAGACTGGTAAGAAGAAAGCCATTTCTTAAAGATATCCATAAAAAGTGTTGTTTAAAGTTTGCCACAAGCCACCTGGGAGACACACCAAACATGTGGAAGAAGGTGCTCTGGTCAGATGAAACCAAAATTGAACTTTTTGGCAACAATGCAAAACGTTATATTTTGCAACACAGCTCATCACCCTGAACACAACATCTCCACTGTCAAACATGGTGGTGGCAGCATCATGGTTTGGGCCTGCTTTCCTTCAGCAGGGACAGGGAAGATGGTTAAAATTGATGGGAAGATGGATGGAGCCAAATACAGGACCATTCTGGAAGAAAACCTGATGGAGTCTGCAAAAGACCTGAGACTGGGACGGAGATTTGTCTTCCAACAAGACAATGATCCAAAACATAAAGCAAAATCTACAATGGAATGGTTCAAAAATAAACATATCCAGGTGTTAGAATGGCCAAGTCAAAGTCCAGACCTGAATCCAATTAAGAATCTGTGGAAAGAACTGAAAACTGCTGTTCACAAATGCTCTCCATCCATCCTCACTGAGCTCGAGCTGTTTTGCAAGGAGGAATGGGAAAAAATGACAGTCTCTCGATGTGCAAAACTGATAGAGACATATCCCAAGCAACTTACAGCTGTAATCGCAGCAAAAGGTGGCGCTACAAAGTATTAACTTAAAGGGGCTGAATAATTTTGCACGCCCAATTTTTCAGTTTTTGATTTGTTAAAAAAGTTTGAAATATCCAATAAATGTTGTTCCACTTCATGATTGTGTCCCACTTGTTGTTGATTCTTCACAAAAAAATACAATTTTATATCTTTATGTTTGAAGCCTGAAATGTGGCAAAAGGTCGCAAAGTTCAAGGGGGCCGAATACTTTCGCAAGGCACTGTATATGCCTTGTGATTGGGTTTTGGCTAGAGGGAGAACAGCTATATGCCTTGTGATTGGGTTTTGGCTCGTGGGAGAACAGCTATATGCCTTGTGATTGGGTTTTGGCTCGTGGGAGAACAGCTATATGCCTTGTGATTGGGTTTTGGCTCGTGGGAGAACAGCTATATGCCTTGTGATTGGGTTTTGGCTCGTGGGAGAACAGCTATATGCCTTGTGATTGGGTTTTGGCTAGAGGGAGAACCGCTATATGCCTTGTGATTGGGTTTTGGCTAGAGGGAGAACAGCTATATGCCTTGTGATTGGGTTTTGGCTAGAGGGAGAACCGCTATATGCATTGTGATTGGGTTTTGGCTAGAGGGAGAACAGCCCATGTGGGGTCCTCTGAGAAACTAATCTTATCAAACAAATGAGGAACTTGTTTTTCTTCAAATGGGTTATAGAATACAGCATTTTTAGTGTCAGGTAAGGGTATTTTACACTATTAGAATGCACTTCATGTAATATATGTGACAGGGCAAACCTGAGGCACCTACAATGTATTGAATATGAACACAGTGTTAATTAGGGATTATCATTGTCCGATGTGGGGTCCTCATCATTTTCTAATTTCAAATTGTGGTTGTTTGCAGAAAACGTTTGGGAACCCCAGATTACAGACCAGGCACGTGCCCTGGGGCCCCAATCTTAAGGGACGCCCCCCCCCCAAAAAAAATAGAATAGTACATGAACACATCACAAACCATAGTAAAATGTGTCGTAGATGAGCTTTAAGACACCAACCTTTTCTTTCAGCCTTATAGTAAAAGTGTAGAAAAGCATGAGACTAGCTTTACAACAACACATTTTTTATATCTCTCTGCCCCATGGCAAAATGTGTAGAATAGAATTAGCATGAGATTAGCTATAAAACTCATTCTGTTTCTCTGCCCCATGGCAAAATGTGTAGAATAGAATTAGCATGAGATTAGCGATAAAACTCATTCTGTTTCTCTGCCCCATGGCAAAATGTGTAGAATAGAATTAGCATGAGATTAGCTATAAAACTCATTCTGTTTCTCTGCCCCATGGCAAAATGTGTAGAATAGAATTAGCATGAGATTAGCTATAAAACTCATTCTGTTTCTCTGCCCCATGGCAAAATGTGTAGAATAGAATTAGCATGAGATTAGCTATAAAACTCATTCTGTTTCTCTGCCCCATGGCAAAATGTGTAGAATAGAATTAGCATGAGATTAGCTATAAAACTCATTCTGTTTCTCTGCCCCATGGCAAAATGTGTAGAATAGAATTAGCATGAGATTAGCTATAAAACTCATTCTGTTTCTCTGCCCCATGGCAAAATGTGTAGAATAGAATTAGCATGAGATTAGCGATAAAACTCATTCTGTTTCTCTGCCCCATGGCAAATGTGTAGAATAGAATTTGCATGAGATTAGCTATAAAACTCATTCTGTTTCTCTGCCCCATGGCAAAATGTGTAGAATAGAATTAGCATGAGATTAGCGATAAAACTCATTCTGTTTCTCTGCCCCATGGCAAAATGTGTAGAATAGAATTAGCATGAGATTAGCTATAAAACTCATTCTGTTTCTCTGCCTATGGAAACATTTGTAGAAATGCAGGAAGTTAGCTGTTTTCCTAATTAACTGTATGTAAATTCCTGAAAGCGTGGCCTCTTTCCCAGGGCTTTTATATGGTCCAAAACACACAAACAGTTGCGACAACAGAAACCAACGGTATCAGATTGCCTAACAAAATAGCTGTGTTATTCTGTTACAACAAATGTCAATAAAGTCCCCTCGTAACAGATCACTCTATTTCCTGTGACCTCACACCCAGTCTGAGTAGTCAGTCCCACTGGTGAGGAGGGAGTCTGTTGAACAATGTGTTCCTCTTGAGTTCAAGGACAACCAGTCTGACAGGAAATCAACAAAGGCTGAAGGTGTAACTGTGGTGTCCAACATATTCAGGGCAGGTCCACATGTTGAGGAAGGAATCAGACGTCATGTCCCTCTAGTATAGCAAATAGAGGACCTGTGAATAAAATGAGAAACAAAGTATGCATTCACAGTGGCATTCACAGTGGCATTAACAGTGGCAATCACAGTGGTATTCACAGTGGCATTCACAGTGGCACTCACAGTGGCAATCATAGTGGCAATCACAGGGCACTCACAGTGGCATTCACAGTGGCATTCACAGTGGCAATCACAGTGGCAATCATAGTGGCAATCACAGGGCACTCACAGTGGCATTCACAGTGGCAATCACAGTGGCATTAACAGTGGCAATCACAGTGGTATTCACAGTGGCATTCACAGGGGCATTAACAGTGGCAATCACAGTGGCAATCACAGTAGCAATCATAGTGGCACTCACAGTGGCACTCACAGTGGCATTCACAGTGGCAATCACAGTGGCAATCATAGTGGCAATCACAGGGCACTCACAGTGGCATTCACAGTGGCAATCACAGTGGCATTCACAGTGGCAATCACAGTGGCAATCACAGTGCACTCACAGTGGCATTCACAGTGGCAATCACAGTGGCAATCACAGGGCACTCACAGTGGCATTCACAGTGGCATTCACAGTGGCAATCACAGTGGCAATCATAGTGGCAATCACAGGGCACTCACAGTGGCATTCACAGTGGCAATCATAGTGGCAATCATAGTGGCAATCACAGGGCACTCACAGTGGCATTCACAGTGGCATTCACAGTGGCATTCACAGTGGCATTCACAGTGGCAATCACAGTGGCATTCACAGTGGCATTCACAATGGAATTCACAGTGGCATTCACAGTGGCATTCAACTTTCTGGGGGGTGGTTAGAAAAATAGTGACACTCGTGATTAAAATGCACTATGCAGAAATCGATCCACCATTTCCTGATTGCTAAAATTTTAATACTTCGCCTAATTTCAGTTTATGACAAAATAAGCAAGTATAGTGTAGAGAATCATTGTTCCATCTAAACTGCTGTGAAAAATATTGTAATTTTCAGCTGGTGTACAAAACCCAAAAGTAAAAAAGACACAAAAATGAAACTTAAAAAACGGGAAGCATAGACATAGCACACAGAACAGATCTACCTCATCTTAGGCTGGCTTTCAATGAGAATGACAGATCTAGCTCTACTGCTTCTTAGGCTGGCTTTCAATGAGAATGACAGATCTAGCTCTACTGCTTCTTAGGCTGGCTTTCAATGAGAATGACAGATCTAGCTCTACTGCTTCTTAGGCTGGCTTTCAATGAGAATGACAGATCTAGCTCTACTGCTTCTTAGGCTGGCTTTCAATGAGAATGACAGATCTAGCTCTACCACTTTTAGGCTGGCTTTCAATGAGAATGACAGATCTAGCTCTACTGCTTCTTAGGCTGGCTTTCAATGAGAATGACAGATCTAGCTCTACTGCTTCTTAGGCTGGCTTTCAATGAGAATGACAGATCTAGCTCTACTGCTTCTTAGGCTGGCTTTCAATGAGAATGACAGATCTAGCTCTACCGCTTCTTAGGCTGGCTTTCAATGAGAATGACAGATCTAGCTCTACCGCTTCTTAGGCTGGCTTTCAATGAGAATGACAGATCTAGCTCTACTGCTTCTTAGGCTGGCTTTCAATGAGAATGACAGTTCTAGCTCTACCGCTTCTTAGGCTGGCTTTCAATGAGAATGACAGATCTAGCTCTACCGCTTCTTAGTCTGGCTTTCAATGAGAATAAAAGATCTATATCACACAAAAAATAAAAATTGCTCAAATATTTTTTATTGTGGCTAGGTATTTTTTTGTAGAAAAGACTAATTTGCAATTCTTATATGAACATAAAAGAACAGACAGATACAAAATGACCCAGAGTTATAGGTACAAAATAAATCATCAGGATCCTACGCAGCTTCGGTTTGGAATAGAGTATTCTGTGTAATATCTTGAATTTTATGAGGCGATGTCTGGAGTTAATGGAGCATGTGTGGACATTCTCCCAGCTCTTTCCCCAGTCTGCTATAGACATTGATAGTGCCTAGGTCTTCCTCCCATGTTGCCTTCATGGCATCTGTAGGCGATGTGCTAACAGATTGAAAAGCGTCATATCGACGATATATCAGTTTGCCTGGAGGTGGGACACATTCTCATGCCTTCGTCAAACATGAAAGGTTTAGTATTCCCAAATGTCAGAAGGTGTTTTCTAACATAGTCTTCGAATCTTTTAGGTATCTGAAGAAGTGACTTCTGGGAAGATTATAGGTTTCCCTCAGCAAATCAAACGAGACAAAGTTCCTTCTATATATATATTTTACCTCTTGGGGATGTTATTCGAAAACAAAATGTTAACTTTCACTGCTATGCGGAAGACACACAGCTGTACATTTCAATGAAACATGGTGAAGCCCCAAAATTGCCCTTGCTAGAAGCATGTGTTTCAGACATAAGGAAGTGGATGGCTGCAAACTTTCTACTTTTAAACTCGGACAAAACAGAGATGCTTGTTCTAGGTCCCAAGAAACAAAGAGATCTTCTGTTGAATCTGACAATTAATCTTAATGGTTGTACAGTCGTCTCAAATAAAACTGTGAAGGACCTCGGCGTTACTCTGGACC
This sequence comes from Oncorhynchus masou masou, assembly GCF_036934945.1. NCBI lineage: Eukaryota > Metazoa > Chordata > Actinopteri > Salmoniformes > Salmonidae > Oncorhynchus > Oncorhynchus masou. Next base: position 15,408 of record NW_027009500.1, on the reverse strand, counting down.
CTGATCTCTCTTGAAGAACATATCAAGACCATTTCAAGGACAGCTTTTTTCCATCTACGTAACATTGCAAAAATCAGAAACCTTCTGTCCAAAAATGATGCAGAAAAATTAAACCATGCTTTTGTCACTTCTAGGTTAGACTACTGCAATGCTCTACTTTCCGGCTACCCGGATAAAGCACTAAATAAACTTCAGTTAGTGCTAAATACGGCTGCTAGAATCCTGACTAGAACCAAAAAATTTGATCATATTACTCCAGTGCTAGCCTCCCTACACTGGCTTCCTGTCAAAGCAAGGGCTGATTTCAAGGTTTTACTGCTAACCTACAAAGCATTACATGGGCTTGCTCCTACCTATCTCTCTGATTTGGTCCTGCCGTACATACCTACACGTACGCTACGGTCACAAGACGCAGGCCTCCTAATTGTTCCTAGAATTTCTAAGCAAACAGCTGGAGGCAGGGCTTTCTCCTATAGAGCTCAATTTTTATGGAACGGTCTGCCTACCCATGTCAGAGACGCAAACTCGGTCTCAACCTTTAAGTCTTTACTGAAGACTCATCTCTTCAGTGGGTCATATGATTGAGTGTAGTCTGGCCCAGGAGTGGGAAGGTGAACGGAAAGGCTCTGGAGCAACGAACCACCCTTGCTGTCTCTGCCTGGCCGGTTCCCCTCTTTCCACTGGGATTCTCTGCCTCTAACCCTATTACAGGGGCTGAGTCACTGGCTTACTGGGGCTCTCTCATGCCGTCCCTGGAGGGGTGCGTCACCTGAGTGGGTTGATTCACTGATGTGGTCATCCTGTCTGGGTTGGCACCCCCCTTGGGTTGTGCCATGGCGGAGATCTTTGCGGGCTATACTCAGCTTTGTCTCAGGATGGTAAGTTGGTGGTTGAAGATATCCCTCTAGTGGTGTGGGGGCTGTGCTTTGGCAAAGTGGGTGGGGTTATATCCTTCCTGTTTGGCCCTGTCCGGGGATGTCCTCGGATGGGGCCACAGTGTCTCCTGACCCTCCTGTCTCAGCCTCCAGTATTTATGCTGCAGTAGTTTATGTGTCGGGGGGCTGGGGTCAGTTTGTTATATCTGGAGTACTTCTCCTATCCAATTCGGTGTCCGGTGTGAATCTAAGTGTGCGTTCTCTAATTCTCTTCTCCTTCTCTCTCTCGGAGGACCTGAGCCCTAGGACCATGCCCCAGGACTACCTGACATGATGACTCCTTGCTGTCCCCAGTCCACCTGGCCGTGCTGCTGCTCCAGTTTCAACTGTTCTGCCTTATTATTATTCGACCATGCTGGTCATTTATGAACATTTGAACATCTTGGCCATGTTCTGTTATAATCTCTACCCGGTACAGCCAGAAGAGGACTGGCCACCCCACATAGCCTGGTTCCTCTCTAGGTTTCTTCCTAGGTTTTGGCCATTCTAGGAGTTTTTCCTAACCACCGTGCTTCTACACCTGCATTGCTTGCTGTTTGGGGTTTTAGGCTGGGTTTCTGTACAGCACTTTGTGATATCAGCTGATGTACGAAGGGCTATATAAATAAATTTGATTTGATTTGATTTGATCCCCTATGGTGTTGATCCCCAGCTCTCCCCGTCACTCAAAGGTGGTATCAAGGTAATAAGGGGGCAAAGGAGGGATTCCTGGCAATAGGAAGCATGAATGATATGGGTCTAAGGTCAAACTGGACCTTATTTTGCTTGGCAGATACGGACTGTGCTATGTGTTATATGATTGTTACTATAAAAAGTGACATCTCTAAATTGACAGGGGGACAAAATCACAGTGCCATTAAAGACGGGGTGGCAATCCTCACGCTCCATACGAAGCCAGCTAGACGACAGAGGTGCATCATCCAGCCAGAACGTAACAGCGCTAACCGTAGCCAACTGTAGCATCTCAGCGCTAACTAACAGCGCTAACCGTAGCCAACTGTAGAATATCAGCGCTAACTAACAGCGCTAACCGTAGCCAACTGTAGAATATCAGAGCCAACTAACAGCGCTAACTGTAGCCAACTGTAGCCTATCAGAGCTAACGAACAGCGCTAACCGTAGCTAACTGTAGAATATCAGCGCTAACTAACAGCGCTAACCGTAGCCAACTGTAGAATATCAGAGCTAACTAACAGCGCTAACCGTAGCCAACTGAAGAATATCAGAGCTAACTAACAGTGCGGAGGTTAGCGGTCCAATAGTATAATATAACATCTGGCAGAGACAATCCTCCTTCCATCTTGGATTTACAGAGGTTTGTTTTTTACCTCTCCTGTGTGTTTTAGAATCCCAGATGAGTGGACTGATATTAGTATTCATTATGGATCTCCATTTCGTTCCTGCCATGGCAGCAGCTAATCTTCCTGGGGTTTATTATGGATAAACATTAGTTCCTGCCAAGGCAGCAGCTACTCTTCCTGGGGTTTATTATGGATCCCCATTAGTTCCTGCCAAGGCAGCAGCTACTCTTCCTGGGGTTTATTATGGATCCCCATTAGTTCCTGCCAAGGCAGCAGCTACTCTTCCTGGGGTTTATTATGGATCCCCATTAGTTCCTGCCAAGGCAGCAGCTTCTCTTCCTGGGATTTATTATGGATCCCCATTAGTTCCTGCCAAGGCAACAGCTACTCTTCCTGGGGTTTATTATGGATCCCCATTAGCTCCTGCCAAGGCAGCAGCTACTCTTCCTGGGATCCGAACATATAAAGCACTTGATAATTGAGTCCAGTTGTTTTATAAAATTACTTAGGTATGAATACCGGGATGTTCTGGAATAGGTAAAGCAGTTGTGGGGGAGGAAGACTATTTTAATGGCACTAATTCTTCCGAGTCGGGAAATTGGGAGAGTTCTCCAAAATGGTATGTTTGCCTTGAATTTATGCATCAGAGATTTTTATTTTTAAATAGAGATAAGTATTGCTTGGTAACTACAATTCCTAGATAGGTACATTTATCTGAAGATAAAACTTCTTCCATTTAAGTTATAACACATTTCTATGTGAATTTGGTCAGGTCGCTCAAATAGTTACAAATTGCAGCTTTAATTTGTAAACCCAAAGTAATGACATATGGAATAAATTGTTTTGATACAAATCCACAATGAGTGAAAAACCTTAAGGAAAAAGACTAAGCTTGACAACAAGGTCCTCTCCATGACAAGTGAAAGCAAGCCTCGATTTTCACATTCGCGTTGGGAGACAAAATATCTTCTGTGTCTGGCTTGGCAGTTAGCCTGAATATCTGGTAAGTTTGTGTTAAAATATGTGCTGGATCAGTCTACTGCCCAGGCTATAGCCAACACTTGGGGTTCCTGAGTGGCGCAGCGGTCTAAGGCACTGCAGCTCAGTGCAAGAAGCTTCACTACAGTCCCTGGTTCGATTCCAGGATGTATCACATCCGGATGTGATTGGGAGTTCCCATATGGCAAAGCACAATTGGCCCAGCGTCGTCCGGATTTGGACGGGGTAGGCCGTCATTGTAAAAAAATTTGTTCTTAACTGACTTGCCTCGTTAAATTAAAACCGCTCAATAACATTATTTCTCATTTTTGATTTCGTAGCTTGGTGTTCCACAGAAACACTACAACAGAAAAGGTAGTGTCAGAGTGGTGTAGTTCTGCATCACACTTAGGCAAAGGTTGTGCAAGATGTAGAAGGATTGGTTCTAAGGTGTGTGCTAGATGGTTATGAATTGAGAGATCAGTAAATATAAACTCAAAAAAAAAGAAACAGCCCCTTTTCAGGACCCTGTCTTTCAAAGATAATTCTTAAAAATCCAAATAACTTCACAGATCTTCATTGTAAAGGGTTTAAACACTGTTTCCCATGCTTGTTCAATGAACCATAAACACCTAATGAACATGCACCCATGGAACGTTCGTTAAGACACTGACAGCTTGTAGGAGGTAGGCAATTAAGGTCCCAGTTATGAAAACTTAGGACACTAAAGAGGCCTTTCTACGGACTCTGAAAAACACCAAAAGAAAGATGCCCAGGGTCCCTGCTCATCTGTGTGAACGTGCCTTAGGCATGCTGCAAGGAGGCATGAGGACTGCAGATGTGGCCAGGGCAATAAATTGCAATGTCTGTACTGTTAGACATCTAAGACAGCGCTACAGGGAGACAGGACGGACAGCTGATCGTCCTCGCAGTGGCAGACCACGTGTAACAACACCTGCACAGGATCGGGGTACATCTGACCATCACACCTGCGGGACAGGTACAGGATGGCAACAACTGCCCAAGTTAGACCAGGAACGCACAATCACTCCATCAGTGCTCAGACTGTCCGCAATAGGCTGAGAGAGGCTGGACTGAGGGCTTGTAGGCCTGTTGTAAGGCAGGTCCTCAGAAATCACCGGCAACAACGTCACCTATGGGCACAAACCCACCATCGCTGGACCAGACAGGACTGGCAAAAAGTGCTCTTCACTGACGAGTCACGGTTTTATCTCACCAGGGGTGATGGTCGGATTCGCGTTTATCGTCAAAGGAATGAGCATTACACCGAGGCCTGTACTCTGGAGGGGGATCAATTTGGAGGTGGAGGTCCATCATGGTCTGGGGCGGTGTGTCACAGCATCATCGGACTGAGCTTGTTGTATTTGCAGGCAATCTCAGCTGTGTGTTACAGGAAGACATCCTCCTCCCTCATGTGGTACCCTTCCTACAGGCTCATCCTGACATGACCCTCTAGCATGACAATGCCCTCAGCCATGCTGCTCGTTCTGTGCCTGGTTTCCTGCAAGACAGAAATGTCAGTGTTCTGCCATGGCCACCGAAGAGCCCAAATCTCAATCCCATTGAACACGTCTGGGACCTGTTGGAACGGAGGGTGAGGGCTAGGGCCATTCCCCCCAGAAATGTCTTGGAACTTGCAGGTGCCTTGGTGGAAGAGTGGGGTAACATCTCACAGCAAGAACTGGCAAATCTGGTGCAGTGCATCAGGAGGAGATGCATTGCAGTACTTAATGCAGCTGGTGGACACACCAGATACTGACTGTTACTTTTGATTTTGACCCCCCCCCCTTTGTTCAGGGACACATTATTACATTTCTGTTAGTCATATATCACCAGGAACATATATAGCCCTTGGTTCACTCCAGACCTGACTGCCCTTGACCAGCACAAAAACATAATGTGGCATACTGCACTAGCATCGAATAGCCCCGCGATATGCAACTTTTTAGGGAAGTTAGGAACCAATATACACAGGCAGTTAGGAAAGAAAAGGTTAGCTTTTTCAAAAATAAATTTGCATCCTGTAGGACAAACTCCAAAAAGTTCTGGGACATTAAAGTCCATGGAAAATAAGTGCATCTCCTCCCAGCTGCCCACTGCACTGAGGCTAGGAAATACTGTCACCACCTTTCCACCTGGCTACCCCTACCCCGGTCAACAGCTCTGCACCCCCCACAGCAAATTGCCCAACCTCCTCCATTTCTCCTTCACCCAAATCCAGATAGCTGATGTTCTGAAAGAGCTGCAAAATCAGCCGGGCTAGACATTCTGGACCCTCTCTTTCTAAAATGATCCACCGCAGTTGTTGCAACCCTATTACTATCCTGTTCAACCTCTCTTTCGTATTGTCTGAGATCCCCAAAGATTGGAAAGCAGCCGCGGTCATCCCCCTCTACTAGACCTAAACTGTTACAGACCTATATCTATCCTACCCTGCCTTTCTAAGGTCTTCGTAACCAAGTTAACAAACAGATCATCAAATCTGCCCTTGTTTCAGAGAAAAACAGAAGCTGTCTCTCTGTGTCCCACTATCACCCTCAGTCCCTTTTCTCACAGACATGGGGCTGCGGGTTTTGACAGAGAGCGTGACACAGACAGAAGCCTCAATATTCAGCTATATAGTGACCATAAGTACAATGGCACGTAAGCAAATTAAGAACAACATAATCAATGGTGGGGATCTTTAGTAAACCCCAAAATCAACTTTAACCCTTCACTTTGTTAAAGTCTTCAGCTACAATAAATCCGGCCTCGGGATATTTGGTTTCCAGTTTGCACAAGGTTCAGTGTCGTTCCTTTAGGGCCGCCGTGGATCGGCTTGAGTTGGAATATACATGGCTGTTTTTGATAGCCGAAGAGAATTCTCTTGGGAGGTAGTACGGTCGATATTTGATTGTAAGGTATTCTAGGTCAGGTGAGCAAAAGTACTTGAGTGCCTGTACGTTGCCGCAATCACACGCAATCACACCATGAAAAGTTAATCATGAAACATACACCTCTGCCTTCCTTCTTCCCGGAGCGTTCTTTATTCCCGTCTGCGTGATGTACTGAGAACCCTGGCTGGCTGTTTGGACAGGGACAGTATATCTGGAGAGAGCCATGATTCCGTATAACAGAGTATGTTACTGTCCCTAATGTCTCTCCAGAAGGAGATCCTCGCCCTGAGCTCATCTATTTTATTGTCCAGAGACTAAAGAGGTCAAAGAGGCTAGCTAGCTGAGCTTAGACTAGAAGCCTCTTCATGGCTATCGTTGGCTAGCATGCATAACCTCAGGCGAATTAAGCCTACTAGCTTTCCCCTACGTTTTGACAATCACATTCCTATTTCCAATTCCAGGAGTTGGAGGAAATGGGGCATGCTGGCACCTTCCATGAGGAAGCATCCTCAGGGCACCTGGCTTAGGTAACCCCCCGGAGGGAGGGGTCCTAAGCGACCGGTGAGACCGGGTATTGGCCGATTGCAACCATGAGGTGCATACACCGTCACCTATTGTACTGGAGTGTGAGGTCATTCACTGTCTCCCTATTAACCTATTAACCTGGGGGCGGCAGGGTAGCCTAGTGGTTAGAGCGTTGGACTAGTAACTGGAAGGTTGCGAGTTCAAACCCCCGAGCTGACAAGGTACAAAGATGTCGTTCTGCCCCTGAACAGGCAGTTAACCCACTGTTCCTAGGCCGTCATTGAAAATAAGAATTTGTTCTTAACTGACTTACCTGGTTAAATAAAGGTAAAATAAAATATTCCTCCTATCAAGCTCTGTATTTCAGGGGAGGGGGGCACAACTGAGTTTGGAAGCTTGACCATTTTTAAAGCCCCCTCTCCCACCCCCGAATTCCATGATGTTTGAAAGGTATATCAATCTCCCCAGAGTGGGAGTAAAAGTTGTGTGAGTCGCTCTCTTTCCACAAGGGGGCACTCCTTCCCTATGGATGGCTCATTTCTGGCCTTCATTGCAGATTCCTGCTTGAAGTTCACTAGTCCCTATGAGGTGCTTGTTGATATTGGTTATGGATTCCTGTAGGCGATTGGTTTCATTCCTGTGAATTTGATTGAATTATGAATTGCCCCTGTCTGATACCACAGACGGGGTCAGTTTCTCAGAGCTGTCCCTTTTCCAGCTGGGTGACGAGGTCCTGTGGTACTGGTACTGGTACTGGTGCTGGTACTGGTGCTGGTACTGGTACTGGTACTGAAGACTGATGGGTATGATAACCTGCGTTTTCCCCCCGGGTTTATTTTCAATGCGTGGAGTCCAGCGCTGGGTGCGGTTACCGGGACGCATCTTACCGGCAAAACCGAGCCTTTCGTTGTGACAGAAGTATATCAATTGGGCTACCGGGTTTTAGGCTAACCTTGGTGCATATATACACAGTTTTGTCAATCCAAAGTTTCACAGTGTTCATGTATGTCAAAAGATTTGCATCTTACACATGTGGGTGCAATGAAAAAGTGTCCCTTCTCCATATTCAGACATAATGGTTGAGAGTGTTGGAAAGGGAAAAATAACAATTATTTCTCAGTCCTCAAGATGGCAACCCGCCCCTTCAGATGGACCAACCAATGGCACCTGGCGGGAGGCTCGCTGTCTGCTTTGACCAATGGCACCTGGCGGGAGGCTCGCTGTCTGCTTCAACCAATGTCGTCCATGCGCAATGTTGCTCTGGATCATGCAACAGTGGCCAAACTGTGGAGCATTGTGCATTTTCTGACTTTGGGCGATGTATGTTCCCAGTTGCCTCACCTCGGATGCGGATCTGCTATCCGGGGGGGTAGGGGGTTGTTCCCCCTGGGTGGTTGCCCAGATGTGGGAGAGGCTCGGCAGGGCTGACGTAGATATTTACGCATTACGAGACACTGCCCTGTTGGGAGAGTCGCTTCCGACCCTCCTTCAAGCCAGTGGTTCTGAATCAGAGTTGGGTGCGCCTGGAGGGCTACTAAAGCGGAGAATGCCAGTGGTTCTGAATCCAGAAGTTGGGTGCGCCTGGAGGGTTACTAAAGCGGAGAATGCCAGTGGTTCTGAATCAGAAGTTGGGTGCGCCTGGAGGGCTACTAAAGCGGAGAATGCCAGTGGTTCTGAATCAGAAGTTGGAGAGGGTGCACCTGGAGGGCTACTAAAGCGGAGAATGCCAGTGGTTCTGAATGAGAAGTTCTTGCGCCTGGAGGGCTACTAAAGCGAAGAATGCCAGTGGTTCTGAATCAGAAGTTGGGTGCGCCTGGAGGGCTACTAAAGCGGAGAATGCCAGTGGTTCTGAATCAAAGTTGGAGTGCGCCTGGAGGGTTACTAAAGCGAAGAATGCCAGTGGTTCTGAATCAGAAGTTGGGTGCGCCTGGAGGGCTACTAAAGCGGAGAATGCCAGTGGTTCTGAATCCCTTGGGTGCGCCTGGAGGGTTACTAAAGCGGAGAATGCCAGTGAATAATTCCTTATTTTTTTAAAGTGCACTTCCACTTACTTCATATTTGATGGTAGAATAAGTCCATGTTCAAAATAAGTCTTGATGCAGTGTCTTTTCTTAATTTTGCCACACAAAAATGTCTTTCTTTCTTTAAATAAAATCATTATTCCTTCAAAGTAGAGTATTTCACAAATGCATAGCCTCCTCTTAATTTGAAAATAAAATATCCTTGTTTCTTCTTGTCCTTTGGCTATTTTGCATACAATCTTCCCACAACTTTCTGGGAATGGTGCAGGAACATTCTCCAACTGGTTTGACATTGGGAATGCTCTCAAATAGTTCAGAGAACGTTAAGAAATCAGAGAATGTAAAAAATAAAAATAAATATTTAAAAAACATTCTGCATAATGTTTCCAACAGGTTTCCTCGTTGTTCTATTTGAAGTCATGTTCTTAAATTGTTACGAGAACGTTAAGAAGACATTCAATAAAAACTACAAGAAAACGTCTAAGAATGTTATTTAAAAAAAACATAGATTCCATTCTTAGCGTCAACAAAACTCTATCCTCTATCTTGTTAAGTGTGTTCAGGTGTTTTTCGCCACGCCCACTAATTGGCCACACCTGATCTTAATTAATAGGGCTTGTTTCCTTTGAAATGGGGTCTGTTTGAATACACTAAAATGAACTGCTTTGTATGAGTTTAAAAAACATCAAACTTGGCATGCTAGCTCCATCCTGGTGACATAGTGGACGCATTCCAGGGATAGAGAACAGAAGATTGATGCCGTGCCACATTAAAAAAAAGAGGTGTTTGAATGATTAACGCCTAAGCAAATAAATGTAGATGTGTCCTATCTGTGCTTCAAGTTTAAAATACTTAACCCAAACTAAGCTAGCAGTGTTATTAAAAAAGTGTTTTTGAAACATGTTCTCAGAATGTTATTTAATTACCTTCAAAATAACCTAATCATTTCCAATCTTAGAATGTTAAAACCTCCCGGGTAACCTTCAAGGGAAATCATCGTAAAATGTTCTCAGAACCTCCCTGCAACCTAAAAATGTATGTTCCCAGAACAGGATAAAGTGTCACTTCCTTTCTCATAACGTTTTTTTTTTTAAACCGTTATGTTTTACCAGTCTGGAAACTTACGACTTTGTTCCCAGAAACAATGGGAAAACAAAAACTTGGAATCCCACAACTTCAAGGAACCAAATGCTGGAATTCATTAGGCAAAGCATACTATGGCAAAACCTAAAATAGTAGCCCAGACTTAAACACGATAGAAGTGTTTTCTGTTGATGCTGAGAATGGAATGTATGTTTTTAAATAACATTCTTAGAACATTCCTTGAACATTAAAAATGTGTGGTTTTTATGAAACGTTTTCTTAGCGTTGTCAGAAACTATTTGAGGACATGACTTTTAAAATAGAACCTATGAGGAAAACGTTACACAGAGTTGCTGAAATTCACACGGAATAACGTTGTTTCTTAACGTGGCACCACAAGTTTAAAAATGGTATCGTAAAATTAGTATGTATCTTTTCTAGGGCCTGAGTTTTTTCCCGATATCATGACCTGGTCAGGCAAAACTCTGGGTCCTATTTGTAGGCTATGACAAAATAGTATTATTATAGATAGCTTCCCTTTTCATCAGTGCTGTGACTATAGGGCTGGGTGTGAATTGGAAACACTCTGTAGTTTAGTGAACTACCATAGCAGGACAACATCCTCTGTAGTTTAGTGAACTACTATAGCAGGACAACATCCTCTGTAGTTTAGTGAACTAACATAGCAGGGATGGACAACATGCTCTGTAGTTTAGTGAACTACCATAGCAGGGCTGGACAACATGCTCTGTAGTTTAGTGAACTACCATAGCAGGACAACATGCTCTGTAGTTTAGTGAACTACCATAGCAGGGCTGGACAACATGCTCTGTAGTTTAGTGAACTACCATAGCAGGGCTGGACAACATGCTCTGTAGTTTAGTGAACTACCACAGCAGGGCTGGACAACATGCTCTGTAGTTTAGTGAACTACCATAGCAGGACAACATGGTCTGTAGTTTAGTGAACTACCATAGCAGGGCTGGACAACATGCTCTGTAGTTTAGTGAACTACTATAGCAGGACAACATCCTCTGTAGTTTAGTGAACTACTATACAGGACAACATCCTCTGTAGTTTAGTGAACTACTATAGCAGGACAACATCCTCTGTAGTTTAGTGAACTACCATAGCAGGGCTGGACAACATGCTCTGTAGTTTAGTGAACTACCATAGCAGGACAACATGCTCTGTAGTTTAGTGAACTACCATAGCAGGGCTGGACAACATGCTCTGTAGTTTAGTGAACTACCATAGCAGGGCTGGACAACATGCTCTGTAGTTTAGTGAACTACCATAGCAGACCTGGACAACATGCTCTGTAGTTTAGTGAACTACCATAGCAGGACAACATGCTCTGTAGTTTAGTGAACTACCATAGCAGGGCTGGACAACATGCTCTGTAGTTTAGTGAACTACTATAGCAGGACAACATCCTCTGTAGTTTAGTGAACTACTAAAGCAGGGCTGGACACCATCCTCTGTAGTTTAGTGAACTACCATAGCAGGACAACATCCTCTGTAGTTTAGTGAACTACTATAGCAGGACAACATCCTCTGTAGTTTAGTGAACTACTATAGCAGGACAACATCCTCTGTAGTTTAGTGAACTACCATAGCAGGGCTGGACAACATGCTCTGTAGTTTAGTGAACTACCATAGCAGGACAACATGCTCTGTAGTTTAGTGAACTACTATAGCAGGACAACATGCTCTGTAGTTTAGTGAACTACTATAGCAGGGCTGGACAACATGCTCTGTAGTTTAGTGAACTACCATAGCAGGGCTGGACAACATGCTCTGTAGTTTAGTGAACTACCATAGCAGGGCTGGACAACATGCTCTGTAGTTTAGTGAACTACCATAGCAGGGCTGGACAACATGCTCTGTAGTTTAGTGAACTACCATAGCAGGGCTGGACAACATGCTCTGTAGTTTAGTGAACTACCATAGCAGGGCAACATCCTCTGTAGTTTAGTGAACTACTATAGCAGGACAACATCCTCTGTAGTTTAGTGAACTACCATAGCATGACAACATGCTCTGTAGTTTAGTGAACTACCATAGCAGGGCTGGGCAACATGCTCCGTAGTTTAGTGAACTACTATAGCAGGACAACATCCTCTGTAGTTTAGTGAACTACCATAGCAGGGCTGAGCATTGCGCAAACAATGGTTACAATGTCTTTAAATATAAATTTCACTCTATACACACAATGTTAAACAATGGATTTATAAATAACAAAGACAGGTTGCATTGTAGCATAGTCTGACTATGAAAAAACAAATTTCGATTGGCTGGGCCTGACTCCCCAGTGGGAGGTCCGGCTCCCCAGTGGGTGGACCGGCTCCCAAATGGGTGGGCCTGACTCCCCAGTGGGTGGGCCTGACTCCCCAGTGGGTGGACCGGCTCCCCAGTGGGTGGACCGGCTCCCAAATGGGTGGGCCTGACTCCCCAGTGGGTGGACCGGCTCCCAAATGGGTGGGCCTGACTCCCCAGTGGGTGGGCCTGACTCCCCAGTGGGTGGACCGGCTCCCAAATGGGTGGACCGGCTCCCCAGTGGGTGGACCGGCTCCCAAATGGGTGGGCCTGACTCCCCAGTGGGTGGACCGGCTCCCAAATGGGTGGGCCTGACTCCCCAGTGGGTGGACCGGCTTCCAAATGGGTGGGCCTGACTCCCCAGTGGGTGGGCCTGACTCCCCAGTGGGTGGACCGGCTCCCAAATGGGTGGGCCTGACTCCCCAGTGGGTGGGCCTGACTCCCCAGTGGGTGGACCGGCTCCCAAATGGGTGGACCGGCTCCCCAGTGGGTGGACCGGCTCCCACATGGGTGGGCCTGACTCCCCAGTGGGTGGGCCTGACTCCCCAGTGGGTGGACCGGCTCCCAAATGGGTGGGCCTGACTCCCCAGTGGGTGGGCCTGACTCCCCAGTGGGTGGGCCTGACTCCCCAGTGGGTGGACCGGCTCCCAAATGGGTGGGCCTGACTCCCAGTGGGTGGACCGGCTCCCCTGGGTGGGCCTATGCGCTCCCCAGTGGGAGGTCCACCCATGGCTGCACCCTGCCCAGTCATGTGAAATCCATATATTATATAATAATAATGCATTTATTTAAATGGACTATTTCCTTTTATGAACTGCAAGTCAGTAAAATCATTGACATTTTTGCATGTTGTGTTTATTTTTTTTGTTCAGTGTATATTGTTTATATATTTTTTTGTTCAGTCTATATAGTGTATATATTTTTTGTTCAGTGTATATAGTGTATATATTTTTTGTTCAGTGTATATAGTGTATATATTTTTTGTTCAGTGTATATAGTGTATATATTTTTTGTTCAGTGTATATAGTTTTAGAGGACGACTAAACTGCTTTTATTAACATGTGTTCGCTCTCTCAGACAGGATAGGACGGTTTCCACTAGATAACACAGCCGCAGATTCCACAGAGCAGAGAGGAGCGATGAAAGAAATCAAGTGCAGGGTCAAACACGGACAACGCTCTGAATTTACCAAACAAGCGCTCTGAATTTACCAACGCCCAGAGCACTCTCTGAGCACTCAAGTGCACACCCTTGGTTGCACCAGCACACAAGGTGCTGGTGCAACCAAGGGTGTGTTCACAAATTCACTCTGGAGTGCTCAGAAAGTGCTCTGGGCGTTGGTAAATCAGGCGTTGTCCTCGTGGTAAATTCAGGCGTTGTCCGTTGGTAAATTCAGAGCGTTGTCCGTTGGTAAATTCAGAGCGTTGTCCGTTGGTAAATTCAGAGGACGCTCTGGCCGAGGAGTAGGTTTGATCCGAGCGTTCTGACCATCACAATGGCAGTCAAGCCCCCAAGCTAACTGGCTAAATTTCACTACTTTATTTTTTTTATTTTACCAGGCAAGTTAAGAACAAATTCTTATTTTCAATGACAGGAACAGTGCCTGTTCAGGGGCAGAACAATAGATTTGTACCTTGTCAGCTCGGGGGTTTGAACTTGCAACCTTCTGGGTACTAGTCCAACGATCTAACCACTAGGCTACCCTGCCACCCCAGGGGGAGCCTAATGAGAGAACACCTCACTCTGACCATTTTACTCCCCTCAGCAGAGCTGATAAGGCTGTTTTTGTATTATCCAGACTTTAACTGTGCTGCTGGTGTTGGAGATTTTCCAGTCGTCTGATGATTTTCAGTAACCGATACTGTTCTCTTTGAAGTAGAAAGAATAATCAATATAAGCTTAAATATTAGACATGTGTAAGCAGAAATGAAGGCTAAACTCATGTGTGTGTACAAGGCTAGAGCAACATCGAATTGACTATTGGACATGTAAAGAACAGAACGTAAGCAACATCTGTGTAGATGAGGCAAGGTAAACCAACAAGACGTGACTGGTCTGGGCCATATCTGATCTTGTGAAGGCTACTGGACACGCATATAAGTTAAGCATACATTGATATTGTAGGTGTGAACTTGTAAAGACCTTTGGACGGGAACATTAGCTAAGGGGCATGTCACTCCACCAATAGAATCTATGCACCAATATCTGAGCCAATAAGAGAATGGAAACTATGTAACAAAGCAAATGGGGGTGATGACATCATTAAGTAAAGGTAAAACTGTATAAAACCCAAGCGCTGAGAATGAGGAGGCAGTTCTTCCACGGAGGTGCTCGGTTTTTGTTGTTCTCTGAAATAAAAGTCTAATTGAATTCACAAGCTCCGGTATCTGAGTAGTATTTGTTTTACATATTTTACACAACACTGGCAATCATTTCATTAGTTGTTTTTTTGACGACTCTTACTGACACCAGCCATATTTAACGGTGTTGAGCTGAAATTGTGGGAGGTACTATGAACAGTACAGGTTACTTATGTCCAATAAGAAACACCTGCTTTATTTTCTGTTTGAAAAAGGTTTTTCTAAATGCTCTATGACGTCAACTAATGAATATTTCTGGTCAGAGAGGACGAGGCGAATACACAGCGGAGGGATAACATGGATCTATACACAGTACCAGTAGAGAGTCAATGATAACATGACTCTACACACAGAGTACCAGTACTGAGGCAATGATAACATGGCTCTATACACAGAGTACCAGTACTGAGGCAATGATAACATGGATCTATACACAGAGTACCTGAGTCAATGATAACATGGCTCTACTGAGTCAATGATAACATGGATCTATACACAGAGTACCAGTAGAGAGTCAATGATAACATGGCTCTATACACAGTAGTACCAGTACTGAGGCAATGATAACGTGGATCTATACACAGAGTACCAGTACTGAGGCAATGATAACATGGCTCTATACACAGAGTACCAGTACTGAGGCAATGATAACATGGCTCTATACAGAGTACCAGTACTGAGGCAATGATAACATGGATCTATACACAGAGTACCAGTACTGAGAGTACCAGTACAATGATAACATGGCTCTATACACAGAGTACCAGTACTGAGGCAATGATAACATGGATCTATACACAGAGTACCAGTACTGAGTCAATGATAACATGGATCTATACACAGAGTACCAGTAGAGAGTCAATGATAACATGGCTCTATACACAGAGTACCAGTAGAGCAGGGGTGTCAAAGTCAAATGGACGGAGGGCCAAATAAAAAATTTAGCTACAAGCCGAGGCCGGACTGTTCGAATGTTCATTGAAAATTTT
>NW_027009499.1:21765-44709 GCF_036934945.1 Oncorhynchus masou masou | reverse complement strand
GATTAGTGTTGTAGGGCAGACAGGTGGAAACCTGATTATAGTGTTGTAGGGCAGACATATAGAAACCTGATTATAGTGTTGTAGGGCAGACAGGTGTAAACCTGATTATAGTGTTGTAGGGCAGACAGGTGGAAACCTGATTAGTGTTGTAGGGCTGACAGGTGGAAACCTGATTAGTGTTGTAGGGCAGACAGGTGGAAACCTGATTATAGTGTTGTAGGGCAGACATATAGAAACCTGATTAGTGTTGTAGGGCAGACAGATAGAAACCTGATTAGTGTTGTAGGGCAGACAGGTGGAAACCAGCTGGAAAAATCGTGAAAAAAACCCCTGGAAAGGTCTAGAAATAATGTACAATATAATACATTACAAAACATGCAGAATGTGGAATAATACTGTTCCCATAACAACAACTTTCACACCTCTCAGAACCAGTAGAGAATACAGGCTCCTTTCACACCTCTTAGAACCAGTAGAGAATACAGGCTCCTTTCACACCTCTTAGAACCAGTAGGGAATACAGGCTCCTTTCACACCTCTTAGAACCAGTAGAGAATACAGGCTCCTTTCCCACCTCTTAGAACCAGTAGAGAATACAGGCTCCTTTCCCACCTCTTAGAACCAGTACAGAATACAGGCCCTTTCACACCTCTTAGAACCAGTAGAGAATACAGGCTCCTTCACACCTCTCAGAACCAGTAGAGAATACAGGCTCCCTTTCACACCTCTTAGAACCAGTAGAGAATACACCTCTTTAGAACCAGTAGAGCTCCTTTCCCTTAGAACCAGTACAGAATACAGGCTCCTTTCAGAACCAGTAGAGAATACAGGCTCCTTTCACACAGAACCAGTACAGAATACAGGCTCCTTTCACACATCTTAGAACCAGTAGAGAATACAGGCTCCTTTCACCAGTAGAAGACCTCTTAGAACCAGTAGGAATACAGGCTCCTTTCCCACCCTCTTAGAACCAGTAGAGAATACAAGCTCCTTTCACACCTCTTAGAACCAGTAGAGAATACAGGCTCCTTCACACCTCTTAGAACCAGTAGAGAATACAGGCTCCTTTCACACCTCTTAGAACCAGTACAGAATACAGGCTCCTTTCACACCTCTTAGAACCAGTAGAGAATACAGGCTCCTTTCACACCTCTTAGAACCAGTAGGGAATACAGGCCATGGCGGAGATCTTTGCGGGCTATACTCAGCTTTGTCTCAGGATGGTAAGTTGGTGGTTGAAGATATCCCTCTAGTGGTGTGGGGGCTGTGCTTTGGCAAAGTGGGTGGGGTTATATCCTTCCTGTTTGGCCCTGTCCGGGTGTGTCCGGGTGGGGCCACAGTGTCTCCTGACCCTCCTGTCTCAGCCTCCAGTATTTATGCTGCAGTAGTTTATGTGTCGGGGGCTGGGGTCAGTTTGTTATATCTGGAGTACTTCTCCTGTCCACCCGGTGTCCTGTGTGAATCTAAGTGTCGTTCTCTAATTCTTTCCTTCTCTCTCTCGGAGGACCTGAGCCTAGGACCATGCCCCAGGACTACCTGACATGATGACTCCTTGCTGTCCCCAGTTCACCTGGCCGTGCTGCTGCTCCAGTTTCAACTGTTCTACCTTATTATTATTCGACCATGCTGGTCATTTATGAACATTTGAACATCTTGGCCATGTTCTGTTATAATCTCCACCCGCACAGCCAGAAGAGGACTGGCCACCCCACATATGCTTTCTCTAATTCTCTTTCTTTCTCTCTCTCGGAGGACCTGAGCCCTAGGACCATGTCCCAGGACTACCTGACATGATGACTCCTGCTGTCCCCAGTCCACCTGGCCGTGCTGCTGCTCCAGTTTCAACTGTTCTGCCTTATTATTATTCGACCATGCTGGTCATTTATGAACATTTGAACATCTTGGCCATGTTCTGTTATAATCTCTACCGGCACAGCCAGAAGAGGACTGGCCACCCCACATAGCCTGGTTCCTCTCTGGGTTTATTCCTAAGTTTTGGCCTTTTCTAGGGAGTTTTTCCTAACCACCGTGCTTCTACACCTGCATTGCTTGCTGTTTGGGGTTTTAGGCTGGGTTTCTGTACAGCACTTTGAGATATCAGCTGATGTACGAAGGGCTATATAAATAAATTTGATTTGATTTGGAATACAGGCTCCTTTCACACCTCTTAGAACCAGTACAGAATACAGGCTCCTTTCACACCTCTTAGAACCAGTAGAGAATACAGGCTCCTTTCACACTCTAGAACCAGTAGGGAATACAGGCTCCTTTCACACCTCTTAGAACCAGTAGGGAATACAGGCTCCTTTCACACCTCTTAGAACCAGTAGAGAATACAGGCTCCTTTCACACCTCTTAGAACCAGTAGGGAATACAGGCCCTTTCACACTCTTAGAACCAGTAGAGAATACAGGCTCCTTTCACACCTCTTAGAACCAGTAGAGAATACAGGCTCCTTTCACACCTCTTAGAACCAGTAGGGAATACAGGCTCCTTTCACACCTCTTAGAACCAGTAGGGAATACAGGCTCCTTTCACACCTCTTAGAACCAGTAGAGAATACAGGCTCCTTTCACACCTCTTAGAACCAGTAGGGAATACAGGCTCCTTTCACACCTCTTAGAACCAGTAGAGAATACAGGCTCCTTTCCCACCTCTTAGAACCAGTAGAGAATACAGGCTCCTTTCACACCTCTTAGAACCAGTACAGAATACAGGCTCCTTTCACACCTCTTAGAACCAGTAGGGAATCGTTCTGCTGAGAATACAGGCTCCTTTCACACCTCTTAGAACCAGTAGGGAATACAGGCTCCTTTCACACCTCTTAGAACCAGTAGGGAATCGTTCTGCTGAGAATACAGGCTCCTTTCACACCTCTTAGAACCAGTAGGGAATCGTTCTGCTGAGAACAACAGAATAGAGGCTCATTTCACACCTCTAGATTAAAAAGTCCTGATAAAAAATATGATTATTAATTACATCATTTAAATTCCGAAGTATCCTATTCCCTACATAATGCACTACTTTTGACCAGATCCCTATGGGCCCTGGTCGAAAGTAGTGCACTATATAGGGAATACGGTGCCATTTGAGACACATACATCCCCGTAGTGTTTCCTCTCTCCTCGATCTCACAGGGCTGTGTAACACCAGAGAGAGCTTGCCTTCACAGGGCTGTGTAACACCAGAGAGAGCTTGCCTTCACAGGGCTGTGTAACACCAGAGAGAACTTGCCTTCACAGGGTTGTGTAAACACCAGAGAGAGCTTGTCTTCACAGGGCTGTGTAACACCAGAGAGAGCTTGCCTTCACAGGGCTGTGTAACACCAGAGAGAGCTTGCCTTCACAGGGCTGTGTAACACCAGAGAGAGCTTGCCTTCACAGGGCTGTGTAAACACCAGAGAGAGCTTGTCTTCACAGGGCTGTGTAACACCAGAGAGAGCTTGCCTTCACAGGGCTGTGTAACACCAGAGAGAGCTTGCCTTCACAGGGCTGTGTAACACCAGAGAGAGATTGCCTTCACAGGGCTGTGTAACACCAGAGAGAGCTTGTCTTCACAGGGCTGTGTAACACCAGAGAGAGCTTGTCTTCACAGGGTTGTGTAAACACCAGAGAGAGCTTGTCTTCACAGGGCTGTGTGACACCAGAGAGAGCTTGTCTTCACAGGGCTGTGTAACACCAGAGAGAGCTTGTCTTCACAGGGCTGTGTAACACCAGAGAGAGCTTGTCTTCACAGGGCTGTGTAACACCAGAGAGATGAAAAATCCCTGTCATTGTTACTGTTGGTAATACAGTATAGCTCGGTTTCACAGCTAGTTCTGGACAACAAAGCATGCTACATACAGAATCTCCTATGGGCATGTTTTTAGTCCAGAACAGGGGCTTAATCTGTGTTCAACAGACCTGTCCTGTGAGTTCATCCCAGAAGGACAGATTAGATTTTCTGTTGACGACAGATTTTATAATCTAAATTCTGTTCTATTCAACATCAAAGGATCGTGACACCAATATAATACCTTTATAACAAGTGACAACAGATGTCTAGACCCTGAACATTATGTGTACTGCTGAGTAAACAGGTTTCTACTTTAGGAGGCAGTCAGCATGCAAAGACAAGCAATACAACACAATGCTAATCATGCATTGTTTGTCGTGCATATTATTGAAAGCAATTCATATATAAACACACAAATCATCAGCATATCTCCACACTCTGGGTCACATAAAAACCTGAATAAGGGATAATGAAGTATTCACTACATGAATAAATGACAACTCGGGAGAAAATGTTATACTTACAATTGACTGCCAAGAGCTCCAAAACTGCATAGCACAGACAGACTACTAGCAGGTTCATGATGAGAGGAGAGAGTGGAGTGCAGGCTGAGCAGTGTGAGGCAGTGCCGGACTGGAATAACACTTCTATACCCTCTCTCCTCTCTCTCTATAACAGGAAGAAGGACATGTCATCAGACAGCGATGAGCAGAGATCCTCAGATTTCTGAAAGTTCCGATTTCAGTCATCATGGCCACACTGTCCAGATACAACAATATAGGATGGAGAGAGGGAGAGAGAGAGAGAAAACAAAAGAGAGAGAGAGAGAAAGTAAACGAGAGAGAGAGAGAGAGAAAGCAAAAGAGAGAGAGAGAGAGAGAAAACAAAAGAGAGAGAGAGAGAAAGCAAAAGAGAGAGAGAGAGAGAAAGCAAAAGAGAGAGAGAGAAAAAGAAAGCAAGAGAGAGAGAGAGAGAGAGAGAAAGCAAAAGAGAGAGAGAAAGAAAAAATACAGAGAGAGAGAGAAAGGAAGAACAACAAAGTGCACCTTCATAAACTGTCCCCCTTCTCTGACCCCCTGACTCTCCACAGGGGCCCTTACAGTACATTACACTGTCTCCATAGTAACATATCTCATGTCCTGTGTCATCAGCAGGAGCTTCACACAGATTTTCCTCCTGTGGAAGTTCTCAATGGACCTCTGTGTGAGTGTGTGTGTGTGTGCGTGCGTGTGTGTCTGGGAGATTAATTCTGAATGACAAAGGAGTATTTTATACAGTCATACCATCTGTATAACACACATGTATTTCCCTCTGTGGAATCAACAACATTTGACACTGTTCTAGACTGAAGTGACAAAACACTGGGCTTCTTGAGGTGTGCCATCTCACTTTCCAGGTCCTTCCATATAAAAACATCTGGACAGATTGGACATAATTACAGTGGATAGTACAGCAGGGCAAGCATTACACCCCCTTTGGGAAGACTCTCACCTGAGTCCTGACCTGTCCTTGTCCCACATTTAGGGAATGAATCATTCATACTGTATTTTAACCAGAAGAATATGGCTTCTCTTCTGCTCTTCCCACAGCGAGGTATTTTCTGAACCCTAGATCCTTTACTGACAGGTATAACCAAGGACAAATACTCTATACAGTATATAGGGCAAGGAATATAACCCAATCAGAATGGATATAACCCAATCAGAATGGATATAACCCAATCAGAATGGATATAAGCCAATGAGAATGGGTATATATCCCAATGAGAATGGGTATAACCCAATGAGAATGGGTATAACCCAATGAGAATGGGTATAACCCAATGAGAATGGATATGAGCCAATGAGGATGGATATAACCCACCGAGAATAAACTCTCACTGAAATGTGTTTGATTGTTAGTTAGTTAGTTAGTTTGTTGTGAGTATGGGTTTATTCAAAGACATGCTGCATATATATGACATCATACACACTATATTCTGTCTACATATGGTCTCGTTTTCACTAACGGTGTTTAAACACAAACGTGCGAAAGCTGGAAAACAGGTTCCTGTACATATGCTTGTGGGTTTATTCTGTTCTCCTCCACGAGCATATACCTACATAATATACAGTATTTTATTCATGTCTATACATCATTGATCACGAGTAGGGCGAGACAGAAGCTGCTTCAGCGTACACCTGTCTGTGCCAACACAACATGTTTTACACACACTGAGATTGCGGTTATACTCTGCACAGTTCCAGTTGGAAGGAAAGCATCTCCGGGGTGAGAAGGCCATTATAGTTTGGCCTCAATTGGTACCTGTGTGTCTGTGTCACATGAGGTGGCCGCCTAACAGCCCTGTGCTCCACATGCACACGGAAATCTACAGTACACGAACACACACACACACACACACACACACACACACACACATAGTTTGTGCCTGTATGTTCTCTGGGGAGAGGGAACATACCATCATCTTTCTCCTTCACTGTAATGGGGACACCTGGGAGGAGTCACCACAGCATGGCTTCACGTCGCACACTATGAATCACGTCAACCCACCCAGCCAGCGGTTTGTATTGATCCCTGATGAGAGCAACAGACAAACATGAGAAGAACACAGAGGCTCATAGACTCACAGGACAGATGTTAGGTCTGCACAGAGTCACAGGACGGATGTTAGGTCTGCACAGAGTCACAGAGTCACAGGACAGATGTTAGGTCTGCACAGAGTCACAGAGTCACAGGACAGATGTTAGGTCTGCACAGAGTCACAGGACAGATGTTAGGTCTGCACAGAGTCACAGAGTCACAGGACAGATGTTAGGTCTGCACAGAGTCACAGAGTCACAGGACAGATGTTAGGTCTGCACAGAGTCACAGGACAGATGTTAGGTCTGCACAGAGTCACAGGACAGATGTTAGGTCTGCACAGAGTCACAGGACGGATGTTAGGTCTGCACAGAGTCACAGGACGGATGTTAGGTCTGCACAGAGTCACAGAGTCACAGGACAGATGTTAGGTCTGCACAGAGTCACAGGACAGATGTTAGGTCTGCACAGAGTCACAGAGTCACAGGACAGATGTTAGGTCTGCACAGAGTCACAGGACGGATGTTAGTCTGCACAGAGTCACAGGACAGATGTTAGGTCTGCACAGAGTCACAGGACAGATGTTAGGTCTGCACAGAGTCACAGAGTCACAGGACAGATGTTAGGTCTGCACAGAGTCACAGGACGGATGTTAGGTCTGCACAGAGTCACAGGACGGATGTTAGGTCTGCACAGAGTCACAGGACAGATGTTAGGTCTGCACAGAGTCACAGAGTCACAGGACAGATGTTAGGTCTGCACAGAGTCACAGAGTCACAGGACGGATGTTAGGTCTGCACAGAGTCACAGAGTCACAGGACAGATGTTAGGTCTGCACAGAGTCACAGGACAGATGTTAGGTCTGCACAGAGTCACAGGACGGATGTTAGGTCTGCACAGAGTCACAGAGTCACAGGACAGATGTTAGGTCTGCACAAAGTCACAGAGTCACAGGACAGATGTTAGGTCTGCACAGAGTCACAGGACAGATGTTAGGTCTGCACAGAGTCACAGAGTCACAGGACAGATGTTAGGTCTGCACAGAGTCACAGGACGGATGTTAGGTCTGCACAGAGTCACAGAGTCACAGGACAGATGTTAGGTCTGCACAGAGTCACAGGACGGATGTTAGGTCTGCACAGAGTCACAGGACGGATGTTAGGTCTGCACAGAGTCACAGAGTCACAGGACGGATGTTAGGTCTGCACAGAGTCACAGAGTCACAGGACAGATGTTAGGTCTGCACAGAGTCACAGGACGGATGTTAGGTCTGCACAGACTCACAGGACAGATGTTAGGTCTGCACAGAGTCACAGGACAGATGTTAGGTCTGCACAGACTCACAGGACGGATGTTAGGTCTGCACAGAGTCACAGAGTCACAGGACGGATGTTAGGTCTGCACAGAGTCACCCAGAGTCACAGGACGGATGTTAGGTCTGCACAGAGTCACAGGACGGATGTTAGGTCTGCACAGAGTCACAGAGTCACAGGACGGATGTTAGGTCTGCACAGAGTCACAGAGTCACAGGACGGATGTTAGGTCTGCACAGAGTCACAGGACGGATGTTAGGTCTGCACAGACTCACAGGACGGATGTTAGGTCTGCACAGAGTCACAGAGTCACAGGACGGATGTTAGGTCTGCACAGAGTCACAGAGTCACAGGACGGATGTTAGGTCTGCACAGAGTCACAGGACGGATGTTAGGTCTGCACAGAGTCACAGAGTCACAGGACGGATGTTAGGTCTGCACAGACTCACAGGACAGATGTTAGGTCTGCACAGAGTCACAGAGTCACAGGACAGATGTTAGGTCTGCACAGAGTCACAGGACGGATGTTAGGTCTGCACAGAGTCACAGGACGGATGTTAGGTCTGCACAGAGTCACAGAGTCACAGGACAGATGTTAGGTCTGCACAGAGTCACAGAGTCACAGGACGGATGTTAGGTCTGCACAGAGTCACAGGACAGATGTTAGGTCTGCACAGAGTCACAGGACAGATGTTAGGTCTGCACAGAGTCACAGGACAGATGTTAGGTCTGCACAGAGTCACAGAGTCACAGGACAGATGTTAGGTCTGCACAGAGTCACAGAGTCACAGGACGGATGTTAGGTCTGCACAGAGTCACAGAGTCACAGGACGGATGTTAGGTCTGCACAGAGTCACAGGACAGATGTTAGGTCTGCACAGAGTCACAGAGTCACAGGACAGATGTTAGGTCTGCACAGAGTCACAGGACGGATGTTAGGTCTGCACAGAGTCACAGAGTCACAGGACGGATGTTAGGTCTGCACAGAGTCACAGGACAGATGTTAGGTCTGCACAGAGTCACAGGACAGATGTTAGGTCTGCACAGAGTCACAGAGTCACAGGACAGATGTTAGGTCTGCACAGAGTCACAGGACGGATGTTAGGTCTGCACAGAGTCACAGAGTCACAGGACAGATGTTAGGTCTGCACAGAGTCACAGGACAGATGTTAGGTCTGCACAGAGTCACAGAGTCACAGGACAGATGTTAGGTCTGCACAGAGTCACAGGACAGATGTTAGGTCTGCACAGAGTCACCAGAGTCACAGGACAGATGTTAGGTCTGCAGAGTCACAGGACGGATGTTAGGTCTGCACAGAGTCACAGGACGGATGTTAGGTCTGCACAGAGTCACAGGACGGATGTTAGGTCTGCACAGAGTCACAGGACGGATGTTAGGTCTGCACAGAGTCACAGGACGGATGTTAGGTCTGCACAGAGTCACAGGACGGATGTTAGTTTTTTGTGTGAAAATAAATTAATTAAAAATCCTACAATGTGATTTTCTGGAATTTCTTTCCTCATTTTGTCTGTCATAGTTGAAGTGTACCTATGATGAAAATTACAGGCCTCTCTCATCTTTTTAAGTGGGAGAACTTGCACAATTGGTGGCTGACTAAATACTTTTTTGCCCCACTGTATGTACATAAATAGTTGAATGGGATGGACTTGACTAGAATACAGTATTTACTGAAACGTTGATTAATGTGCACTGTCCCTGTAAAAATAAAAATAAACTCAACTCAACTCATATGTGACATGGGTAAAACAGTATGAAAACATTATTAAAGTGACCAGTGTTCCGTGTCTATGTATATAGGGCAGCAGCCTCTAAGGTTCAGGGTAGAGTAACCGGGTGGTAGCCGACAAGTAACAGTAACTAAGGTTCAGAGAGTAATCGGGTGGTAGCCGGCTAGTAACAGTGACTAAGGTTCAGGGTAGAGTAACCGGGTGGTAGCTGGCTAGTAACAGTGACTAAGGTTCAGGGTAGAGTAACCGGGTGGTAGCCGGCTAGTAACAGTGACTAAGGTTCAGGGTAGAGTAACCGGGTGGTAGCTGGCTAGTAACAGTGACTAAGGTTCAGGGTAGAGAACCGGGGTGGTAGCCGGCTAGTAACAGTGACTAAGGTTCAGGGTTGAGTAACCGGGTGGTAGCCGGCTAGTTACAGTGACTAAGGTTCAGGGTAGAGTAACCGGTGGTAGCCGGCTAGTAACAGTGACTAAGGTTCAGGGCAGGGTACTGGGCGGAAGGAGAAAGGGAAGGAAAGATGGGATGTAGAAGAATGAGAAGGCATTGGAGAAGGCAGACAGGCAAGTTAAAGGGCCCAGTTCAGTCAAAAATGTGATTTCCCTGTGTTTTATATTTACTTCCACACTATGAGGTTGAAATAATCGAGTGACATTTAGAAAATTATGATAATGCCCTTTTAGTGTTTTAGCTGTTTGAAAAGACTGCCAGAAATTATAGCATGTTTTGTTGGGATGGAGTTTTGGCCTGCCTGGTGACATCACCAAGCAGTAAATTGGTTCATAGACCAATAAGAAAGAGAGTTCCAAACCTCTCTGCCAATAACAGCTATATTTCAGACCACCCACAGACAGTCCTAGCAAAATTCTTGCTTGAGAAGTAGCTTTTCGATACGAAGCTATTTTTGCTTATTTTTGACTATTTTAATTGAAAACAATAACAGTAAGATACTTAATTGTTACCCATAAATTATTTGATATTGAGATAAAAATGGTTGCATTGGACCTTTAAGCACAGCCATAATCATATAGCGGCCATTGTCTTTTCCCCCTCCCTCTCTCTCAGACGGACACTATCATACCACCCAGCCAATCTACACAATAACCAACATGCCTGGAGACCCTTCTGTGACCAGACAACATATTCAGTTCCCCCTCCCTCTCTCTCAGACGGACACTATCATACCACCCAGCCAATCTACACAATAACCAACATGCCTGGAGACCCTTCTGTGACCAGACAACATATTCAGTTCCCCCTCCCTCTCTCTCAGACGGACACTATCATACCACCCAGCCAATCTACACAATAACCAACATGCCTGGAGACCCTTCTGTGACCAGACAACATATTCAGTTCCCCCTCCCTCTCTCTCAGACGGACACTATCATACCACCCAGCCAATCTACACAATAACCAACATGCCTGGAGACCCTTCTGTGACCAGACAACATATTCAGTTCCACCTCCCTAAACGATCTCTTTTCTTCCCCCACTATTAGCAGACAATGAATGTCAAAACACAAATAATCAAGGGTCCCTAGAGAGAACAGGAAGGGATAATGAAAGGGGTGGCTGTCTTTGGGATGTACTTGGTCAGTCTCAGCTTTGTGTCTGTGTAACAGTATAACTTTAGACCGTCCCCTCGCCCCCATACCCGGGCGCGAACCAGGGACCCTCTGCACACATCAACAACAGTCACACCACGAAGCATCGTTACCCATCGCTCCACAAAAGCCGTGGCCCTCGCAGAGCAAAGGGGAACTACTACTTCAAGGTCTCAGAGCAAGTGACGTCACCGATTGAAGCGCTATTTAGCGCGTACCACCGCTAACTAAGCTAGCCGTTTCACATCCGTTACATCTGTCACATCACCATCTCACAGCCACGGTCATGTTCATCAGGTCATCAAACAGAAGAAAACGCACTGAAACAGAGAGAGAGAGAGACTACCTAAATGTGTCCCTATTTTTTTTTCATTTTCCGTTGCAAAGTGTTTTGGTTTGGTGTGCGCTAATGACTAAGACCCTGTTACGCAGACACACAGTAGGATGGACAATAACCACAAGAACAGGAACACTTATCTGGGTGTGAGAGGAGGGGGAGTGGGTGATGACGTGTCTGCAGACAGTGTTTAGGTGACTGTCAGAAGGGTGAGCAGGTTAATGATGCTTTGGATGTACATGTTCTATTTGCCGTCTTTGGTAAAAAAAAAACCCACATCCCCCACCCCACATCCCACATCCCCCAACCCCCATTCCAAATCCCCCACCCCCATCCCAAATCCCCCACCCCATCCCCACCCCCATCCCCCACCCCTTTCTATCGTTCACTTGAATGAATCCAATTTTCATGTATTTTACTTTCGTCTATTATGATTCATTTATTCATTCCCTCCCAGGTGTACTGGGCCAGAGGATCATCGGGGGTCAGGAGGTGATGCCCTACTCTATAAAATACCAAGCGTCCAGTACAACACATATCACTACTGTAGAGGCACCCTCATACACCCTCAGTGGGTGGTGTCTGCTGCCCACTGTTGGTAACCATGAGTAGTGCAACTTCACATTCATTTTGTAAAGGTTGGGTTGACCTGCTCAGATGTTACATGCATCAACCAATGGTTGCGTGCCACATCATCGACCGTGTCATCGACTGACAGATTACTATATCATATAATGTGATTAGCTGATACTTGAAATACCTATCAAGGTATATTGTAAGATGTGGCATGCGTCAGCCACAACTGGACAGAGGAACGCGTCTACAGTCTCTTCCAACAGCCACTGGGTCTGGAGTGCATTGAGTCTGGCTAATCTCGACCACCAGCTGGCTCTCTCTCCGAACCTTCTTCGGTCTGGCAATTGAGGCTACCAATAGTACGACATTGATAGGTTATGACACCATCATAGGATAGAGTTAGGCATTTATAATGGTACTAGTACTCCCTGTATGTAGCTTCATTATTGTGTATTTTATTCATCTTGTGAGTAGTCGTGTTATTATTTTTTATTATTCCTTATTTTTAACAAATTCAATTTGATATAATTTTTTTTGTCATTTAACAGACACTCTGCGACTTACAGGAGAAATTAGTGTTCAGTGACTTGCTCAAGGACACATCGGCAGATTTTTTCACTTAGTCAGCTCCGGGATTCGAACCAGCTACCTTTAGGTGACTGGCCCAACGCTCTTAACCGCTAGACTGCCATAATAACATCTAATAAAATTATATGTTTTGTGTACTTTGGCAACTTTAATTAAGCCTTGGTATGTACAACCACACACTCCACTTAGAGCTTCTGTAACGCTTGTCCTCCTCCTCCTCTGACGAGGAGGATTAGTAGGAAGGATCGGAGGACCAATGTGCAGCGTGGTACATGTTCATATTGCTTTCTTTTAATAGAACACTGAAAAGTACAAAATAACAACGTGAATAAATGAAACAAACAAAACAGTCCTGTGTGGAACAAACACTGACATGGAAAATAAATCACCCACCACTCAAAGGTGAAACCAGGCTACCTAAGTATGGTTCTCAATCAGGAACAACGATTAACAGCTGCCTCTGACTGAGAACCATACCAGGCCAAACACAGAAATACCAAATTATAGAAAAAGGAACATAGAATGCCCACCCCAACTCACGCCCTGACCATACTAAAACAAAGACAAAACAAAGGAACTAAGGTCAGAGCGTGACAGTACCCCTCCAAAGGTGCGGACTCCGGCCGCAAAACCTGAACCTATAGGGGAGGGTCTGGGTGGGTGTCTGTCCGCGGTGGCGGCTCTGGTGCGGGACGTGGACCCCACTCCACCATAGTCTTTCTCCGCCTCTTTAACCGCCTCCGTGGCCTCTTAAGAGCGGCGACCCTCGCCGCCGACCTCGGACTGGGGACCCTAGCCACGGGTCCCGAATGGACGGGAGATTCTGGCAGCTCCTGACTGACGGGCGGCTCTGGCAGCTCCTGACTGACGGGCGGCTCTGGTAGCTCCTGACTGACGGGCGGCTCTGGCAGCTCCTGACTGACGGGCGGCTCTGGCAGCTCCTGTCTGACGGCCAGCTCTGGCGGCGGATACGCCTAATGCCCCTACATCCAGGCCTGATTGTGGAGTGCTGCAGAGATGGTTGTCCTTCTGGAAGGTTCTCTAGAGAAACTCTAGAGCTCTGTCAGAGTGACCATCGGGTTCTTGGTCACCTCCCTGACCATGGCCCTTCTCCCCCGATTGCTCAGTTGAGCTGGGCGGTCAGCTCTAGGAAGAGTCTTGGTGGTTCCAAACTTCATCCATTTCAGAATGATGGAGGTCACTGTGTTCTTTGGGACCTTCAATACTGCAGGCATGTTTTGGTACCCTTCCCAAATCTGTGCCTTGACACAATCCTGTCTCGGAGCTCTACAGACAATTCCTTAGACCTCATGGCTTGGATTTTGCTCTGACATGCACTGTCAATTGTGGGACCTCATATAGACAGGTGTGTTGTGCCTTTCCAAATCATGTTCAATCAATTGAATTTACCACAGGTGGAATCCAATCAAATTGTAGAGACTTCTCAATGATGATCAATGGAAACAGGATGCACCTGAGCTCAATTTCGAGTCTCATAGCAAAGGGTCTGAATACTTATAGAAATAAAGTATTTCTGTTTTTTGTTTCTAATACATTATGGGGTATTGTGATGTCATTATGGGGTATTGTGATGTCATTATGGAGTATTGTGATGTCATTATGGGGTATTGTGATGTCATTATGGGGTATTGTGATGTCATTATGGGGTATTGTGATGTCATTATGGGGTATTGTGTTAAGATTGCTGAATTTTTAAAATTTATTTCATCCATTTTAGAAGAAAGCTGTAGCGTAACAAAATGTGGAAAAAAGTCAAGGGGTCTGAATACTTTTCCAAGGCACTGTATGTGACTTAGTATGTCTTAGAAAACACTTTAAACATCCTATTAATTTCATCTGTTGAGAGATAACAGACATTGATGCATCATCTGCATGTTTCTAAGGGAGTTTCCCTCTGTGCTTTCCATGTCTCTACTATGGGACAGTAAAACAATAAAGATTCATATTTTTACCAAGCTGTTCCGTTACTAATCAGTAGCTACTCATCAACAAAACAAATGATATTTTATCAGCACACAAATCTCATTCTATGATGTTTATACAGCGCCACAAAGAGAACACTTACAGTCAGCTAACTGTAAACACCCCCAACTCAACCAGACCTATCAGAGAGGGGGAGGATATACAAGCAACAGGGATTGGCTATAAAGCAACTCCCGCCCCCTCATCTATTACAGAAGAAGATAGACTCATAATCCCACAAAGTAAGATAAACTCAACAACAACAGACACAATGACCTACGAGCAGACACCCAGGCACGGACTCAGAAGCTAGGATAACACAGACACCTAGGCACAGACTCAGAAGCTAGGATAACACAGACACCTAGGCACAGACTCAGAAGCTAGGATAACACAGACACCTAGGCACAGACTCAGAAGCTAGGATAACACAGACACCCAGGCACGGACTCAGAAGCTAGGATAACACAGACACCTAGGCACAGACTCAGAAGCTAGGATAACACAGACACCTAGGCACAGACTCAGAAGCTAGGATAACACAGACACCCAGGCACGGACTCAGAAGCTAGGATAACACAGACACCCAGGCACAGACTCAGAAGCTAGGATAACACAGACACCCAGGCACGGACTCAGAAGCTGGGATAACACAGACACCCAGGCACGGACTCAGAAGCTAGGATAACACAGACACCCAGGCACGGACTCAGAAGCTGGGATAACACAGACACCCAGGCACGGACTCAGAAGCTGGGATAACACAGACACCCAGGCACAGAGCAGAAATGGGAGACCTACCGATCCAGATGCTCCACGGTAAGGACCAGTGGTCGTGGCTCCACCGCCCAGCCAGCGTGCACCAGGACGGGGTAACAGTAGAGGGGCTCATTCGCCGGTCCCTGGAGGCCAAGGAGTACGCCTACTGCCCCTACATCCAGTTCAGGGTGGGGGCAGCCCTTCGGGCCCACGGCGGCAAGGTGTTCACAGGTGAGCTATCTGCTCAATAGATTGATTAATTAAGGGATTCTTCAATAAAGTAATTGTTGTCATTAAATGAGAAACGACTCGTTTTCATACACATTTTTTAAATTGAGAAATACGGCACCAAACATGTCAGATGTAAAATTGCACGACTTAGATCTTTCTCTGCAAAAACTTATTTTAGGTTAATTCTGTCAGGACCCGGTTACGAACCCGGGTCTCCGGAGTGAGAAACAGTCACTTAACCAACTGAGCCACGAATAGTCAGCAGAACCCAGAAGATGAGGCAGACACAGCAGTACTTGAGACGGTGTATTTAATAAAGTAAAAAGTGAAGTCCTTCAGGAAAACATGTAACTCCACAACCTCAAAAGGAATTCCACAAGAACAAGGTAATCCACAAGGTAATCCTCCAAGACAAAAAGGTAAATCCACAAGGTGGTAGGTAAAGCATAAAAAAGCCTCAAAAGATACTCAAAAATAAATCAACAAGAACAAAAAACAGAATACCACAAGAGCGTCCACCGGGATCAACAAGAGTACACAGAATACTAGGCTGGGTGCTAACATACAAACACAGAGCAAAGAACTGAGGGAAACTAAGGGTTTAAATACAATCAGGGGAAACGAGGCACAGGTGCAAATAATAATGGGGATCAAGGAAAGCAAAAGGTCAAAAGCACAATGGGGGCATCTAGTGACCAAAAACCGGAACAACCCTGGCCAAATCCTGACAGAACCCCCCCTAGGAACGGCTCCTGACGTTCCTACCAGCTCTCTCGGGAGGGGCCCTGAACTGACGAATGAGGTCAGGGTCCAGTATGTCTTTGGCAGGAACCCAGGAGCGCTCCTCGGGACCGTAGCCTTCCCAGTCCACCAGATACTGCCAGGACCGCTGCACCCGGCGGGAATCCAGTATCCGATGGACGGTATAAGCCGGCTGGCCTCCAATGACACGAGGCGGAGGAGGAGGTCTGTCTGCCGGGACAAGGGGAGAAAAAACAACTGGTTTTAATAAGGAAATGTGAAACGTGGGATTAATCTTAAGGGATCTGGGTAAGTGTAGGCGATAAGAAACTGGGTTAACTCTCCTGGCAACCTTAAAGGGACCGATGTATCTTTGGGACAGCTTGCGAGACTCCACCCGTAGTGGTAAGTCTCTTGTGGAGAGCCAGACTCTCTGGCCAGGGCGCAGGGTAGGCCCGGGACGGCGACGTCTGTTGGCTTGTTGTTGGTACCTCTGTGAGGAACGCTTAAGATTAAGACGGGTCTTCCTCACATGCCGACAGCGTCTGGACGAACTTCAAGGCTGAAGGCACTCTGACTTCTGCCTCCTGGTCCGGGAACAATGGAGGGGCATAGCCAAACTGACACTGTGCAAGGGACATACCAGTGGAGGAGGAGCGCAAGGTGTTGTGCGCGTATTCGGCCCAAACAATAAAGGACGACCATGTGGACGGGTTGTTACGAGTCATACATCGGAGGGTGGTTTCCAGCTCTTGATTCATCCTCTCTGTTTGGCCGTTGGACCTCGGATGGTACCCTGAAGATAGACTGGCAGAAGCCCCCATGAGTTGGCAGAAGGCCTTCCAAAACCTTGAGGCGAACTGGGGACCTCTGTCAGAAACCATATCTTGAGGAATGCCGAAGACTCGAAACACATGATTAATTACCAACTCAGCCGTTTCCTTGGCAGAAGGTAACTTAGTCAGAGGGACGAACCTGGCCGCCTTTGAAAACCTGTCGATTATGACTAGGATAGTAGTATTGCCATGGGATGGAGGAAGGCCAGTAATAAAGTCCAATGAGATATGGGACCAGGGTCTGTGGGGAACAGGTAAAGGGTGAAGGAGTCCTTGAGGGCGGAGGTGAGAAGATTTGCCCTGGCAGCACACGGGCAGGCATTGACGAAAGTGGCAACGTCTTCTCTTATGGTAGGCCACCAGAACTTACGCTGGATGAACTCCAAGGTGCGACCTACGCCCGGGTGACAGGTGAGGCGAGAGGAGTGCCCCCACAGAAGGACCTGAGTCCTCACTGCCTTGGGGACAAACAACCGATTGGCAGGACCTCCTTTCGGGTCCGGTTCGATAGCTTGAGCTCGTCTCACGGTATCCTCAACTTGCCACGAGATCGGAGCGACGATCTTAGCAGCAGGAAGGACAGGCATGTCCGTGTCATCTCGAATGGCAGGAGCGTAGACTCGGGACAGGGCATCCGGTTTGAGATTCTTCGACCCGGGCCGATAGGTGAGGATAAACTGGAATCGACTGAAGAAGAGAGACCATCTAGCTTGTCTAGAGTTCAACCGCTTCGCCTGCTGGATATACTCCAGATTTTTGTGGTCCGTAAGCACTTGAAACGGGTGAGAAGCCCCCTCGAGCCAGTGTCTCCATTCCTTCAATGCCATCTTAACCGCTAGGAGTTCACGATCCCCCACATCGTAGTTCCTCTCAGCCGGGGTAAGCCGGTGTGAGAAGAAAGCGCACGGATGAAGCTTCTTGTCTTCACCCTCTGAGACAGGACAGCTCCAACACCAACCTCTGATGCGTCTACCTCCACCACAAACGGTTCATCCGTAGTCGGTAGTATCAGGATGGGAGCAGAGAGGACGCGCTGCTTGAGTCATTGGAAGGCCGTCTCAGCTTCTCTTCCCCAAAAAACCTTGCATTGCCACCCTTGGTTAAAGCTGAGAGAGGGGCTGCCACCAAGCTGAAGTTCTTGATGAACTTGCGGTAAAAGTTTGTGAAGCCCAGGAAACGCTGAACTTCCTTAATGGATTTGGGAGTGGGCCAATCCGCTACCGCCCCTACCTTCCTGGGGTCCATTTGGACTCGACCGGGTTCCACTACAAATCCCAGGAATTGTACTCGGATGAATGGAATTCACATTTTTCCCGGCTTAACGTACAGATGGCTGTCTAGGAGGCGTTTTTGAGTACTTGTCTGACATGCTTTGTGTGTTCTTGAAGGGAGCTCGAAAAGATGAGGATGTCATCCAAGTAAACGAAAACAAATATGTTAAGCATATCCCTAAGAACATCGTTTATGAGCGCTTGAACACCGCTGGGCGTTGGTCAGGCCGAAGGGCATCACCAAGTATTCATAGTGACCAGTAGGCGTGTTGAAAGCGGTCTTCCACTGGCCACCAGGTCTGATCCGCACAAGATGGTATGCGTTCCGCAGGTCAAGCTTAGTGAAAACAACTGCTTCCTGGAGCAGCTCGAAGGCTGTGGCCATAAGGGGTAGCGGGTAACGGTTACGGACGGTTATGGCATTGAGTCCCCGGTAGTCGATGCAGGGACGTAATCCACCATCTTTCTTGGCCACAAAGAAAAACCCTGCTCCCGCCGGGGAGGTGGATGGACGCATGAGGCCTGCTTCCAGAGCGTCCTGATGTAGGTATCCATAGCAGCTCGTTCGGGTGGAGATAGGGAAAAGATCCGACCCCTGGGGGCAAGTGCCCAGAAACAGGTCGATGGGGCAATCGTAAGGTCTATGGGGTGGTAGCATGGTGGCCCTCTGTTTGCTAAACACCAGTTTGAGGTCATGGTAACACTCGGGAACTCGGGTCAGGTCGATGGATTCTAAAGACTCGGAGTAGAACTTGGGGAATTCGGGAAAATACAAGTAGCTTGGCACGTAGGACCCCACTGCTTGATAGTGCCCACAGACCAGTCGATGTGAGGGTTATGGCTGTGAAGCCAGGGGTATCCAAGGACGAGAGGGAACTCGGAACAGGAGATCAAATGAAAGTTCATCAATTCCTGGTGTTGTGAAACTGAAAGTCGCAAGGAGGTAGTGACATGAGTGACAAGTCCAGATCCCAAAGGGCTTCCATCCAATGTAGTAACCCTCATGGGGTCACTTAGAGGTTCAGAGGGAACGCCATTCTCCTTCGCCCAGACACCATCCATGAAGTTACCTGCGGCTCCAGAGTCTACCAAGGCTTGAAGGTGAAGCTTGTGGTTGTCCCAGCAAAGGGTGACTGGAATGAGCAGACGGGAGTTGGACGGATGGGAGGAGGTTATGTTTCCCGTTACAGTTCCTCCCGGTCTGTATGGGACAGAGCGTTTCCCTGGAGCCCGGGACACGTGGAACGGAAATGGCCCGGTTTGCCGCAATATAGACAGCGTCGCTCCCTCATCCGGCGGTCTCTCTCAGCCTGGGAGATGCGTCCAATCTGCATGGGTTCCGTGGAGCCAGCGAGGATAAAGGTGGGGACTCGGAGCTGGGACTGATAGGGGCTAGAGGTCTACGGTTGAGTTCTCTCTCTCTCAGACGCTGGTCAATGCGTGAGGCCAACTTGATCAGGGACTCGAGATTGTCCGGTGGTTCCCGAGTGGCCAGTTCATCTTGGATAGTGTCAGAAAGGCCTTTCAGAAAGCACACCGTGAGCGCCTCGTTGTTCCAGCCACTCCTGCTGCCACCGTGCGGAACTGGATGGCATAGTCCGTCACGCTGCGCCCGACCTTGTGGAGAGTCAGGAGCTGTTTGGCTGAGTCAAGACCACTGCTTGGGCCTTGAAACACTCGTTTGAATTCCTCAGCAAAGGCAGAGTAGCTGGCACAGCAGGAACTATGGGCATCCCACACAGCAGTAGCCCAGGCCAGGGCTTCTTCTGACAGCAGGGTGATGATATATGCGATCTTAGACCGGTCGGTGGGAAAAGACGAGGGTTGCAGCTCGAAGGAGAGAGAACATTGGGTGAGAAACCCTTTACAAGCACTTGGATCACCTGAGAACCGTTGGGGAGGTGGAAGACGAGGTTCAGCCAGGGGGTTAACTGCCATGGGTACGTGAATCTGAGGTACTGGGACGGGAACTGTTGCCGGGGTAAGTCGATCAGATATCTGCTTTATGGAAGTCAGCATCTCCGACAGAAGATGAGAATGTCTAGCCATTAAGGCCTCTTGCTGAACCAGGGCGGCTTCGTGGCGTTGGACAGTCTCCTGGTGGTGGGACAGTATGGCAACAAGGTCCTGGGAACTGGCTGCCTCTGGGTTCATTTTTGGCTCTGTGTTTCTGTCTCCGGAGTGAGAAACAGTCACTTAACCAACTGAGCCACGAATAGTCAGCAGAACCCAGAAGATGAGGCAGACACAGCAGTACTTGAGACGGTGTATTTAATAAAGTAAAAAGTGAAGTCCTTCAGGAAAACATGTAACTCCACAACCTCAAAAGGAATTCCACAAGAACAAGGTAATCCACAAGGTAATCCTCCAAGACAAAAAGGTAAATCCACAAGGTGGTAGGTAAAGCATAAAAAGCCTCAAAAGATACTCAAAAAATAAATAAACAAGAAAAACAGAATTCCACAAGAGCGTCCACCGGGATCAACAAGAGTACACAGAATACTAGGGCTGGGTGCTAACATACAAACACAGAGCAAAGAACTGAGGGAAACTAAGGGTTTAAATACAACCGGGAAACGAGGCACAGGTGCAAATAATAATGGGGATCAAGGGAAAGCAAAAGGTCAAAAAGCACAATGGGGGCATCTAGTGACCAAAAACCGGAACAACCCTGGCCAAATCCTGACAAATTCTGACTATTTTGAGGAAATGTATACTGGCTACGGCATCTCAAATATGACAAACAGTACTATTAACCTTTTTTAGGTATTTTAAGGGAGTATGGGAGTACACTCGTTCGGTTCGCTAACCGACTTCGGCTAGCCAACTGAAGCATGCTGACCAGCAGTGGAAAAACTACTAAATTGTCATACTTGAGTAAAAGTAAAGATACCTTAATAGAACACGACTTAAAAATGTAAGTCACCCAGTAAAATACTACTTCATTAAAAGTCTGAAAGCATTTGGATAACTAGGCAAGTCAGTTAAGAACAAATTCTTATTTTCAATGATGGCCTAGAAACAGTGGGTTAACTGCCTGTTCAGGGGCAGAACAACAGATTTTGTACCTTGTCAGCTCAGGGATTTGAATGTGCAACCTTTCAGTTACTAGTCCAATGCTCTAACCACTAGGCTACACTGCCACCCCAGTTAAAGTCACTGCTTTGTTATAAATTATCAATATTTATTTTATAAGTACTATATGTGTGTGGAAATCTATTGAAGGGATGCAACACCATTCTTCCATGAGAAAGTTCATAATTTGGTGTTTCTTTGTTGATGGTGGTGGAAACGCCGCTCCAGGACTTCCAATAAGTGTTGAATTGAAGGTTTAGAGGTCAGAGACTATGGCTGCGTTTACACTTTTTTTTTGCCACTAATTGGTCTTTTTGACCAATCACATCAGATCTTTCCACATCAGATATTTTTAAGATCTGATTAGTCAAACTACCAATAGTGAAAAAAAGATCAGAATCGGGCTGCCTGTCTAAACAAAGACTGAAACACACACACACAAGCACACCACACACACACTTTTTTAAACGACCCGTGTGCCTTTGGAATGTTAATTGCTTAATTAACTTTAGAAAACACACCTGTGTGGAAGCATCTGCTTTCAACATACTTGGCAATGTATCAAGTTTTTCCTTTATTTTGGCAGTTACCTGTAAATCAATGGAATATAGTAGATTGAGGGTGACTGGATGTAGAATTCTAATCTAGAAAAAGGACCTATTTTTGTAGCATGTGTGGACGGGAAAGTAATGATATGCCAAAGGTCTATGAGTGTATGTTTATGCATTTTCATTGTTAATGTATATACAAATTGGAAATAACGTTACATATTTAAGTGCATTGATTAATTTGGTGTGTATTAAATAAATACCTAAAATGTTTGTCTCATTTAGCTGGTATTTTTCTTCAATCTAATTCTGTGAGTGCTAGATTTAGAAGAAGTGTATTTCAAATGAAATCAAATGAAATCAAATTTATTTATATAGCCCTTCGTACATCAGCTGATATCTCAAAGTGCTGTACAGAAACCCAGCCTAAAACCCCAAACAGCAAGCAATGCAGGTGTAGAAGCACGGTGGTTAGGAAAAACTCCCTAGAAAGGCCAAAACCTAGGAAGAAACCTAGAGGAACCAGGCTATGTGGGGTGGCCAGTCCTCTTCTGGCTGTGCCGGTAGAGATTATAACAGAACATGGCCAAGATGTTCAAATGTTCGTAAATGACCAGCATGGTCGAATAATAATAAGGCAGAACAGTTCTTCTAAATCTAGCACTCACAGAATTAGATTGAAGAAAAATTACACCTGCATTGCTTGCTGTTTGGGGTTTTAGGCTGGGTTTCTGTACAGCACTTTGAGATATCAGCTGATGTACGAAGGGCTATATAAATAAATTTGATTTCATTGGGGACAGCAAGGAGTCATCATGTCAGGTAGTCCTGGGGCATGGTCCTAGGGCTCAGGTCCTCCGAGAGAGAGTTTTTTTTAAATTTGTGTTAGGAAGCAAATAGGCAATATGAAATACATATGAAAAGCACATCAAATAATTATATATTATTCTACGAATTCTACGAATCCAGTGTCCATTGC
>NW_027009499.1:0-21265 GCF_036934945.1 Oncorhynchus masou masou | reverse complement strand
GAGCAATGGACATTGGATTCGTAGAATTCTGTCCTTTGGTCTGGAGTCCAAATGTGAGATTTTTGGTTCCAACCGCCGTGTCTTTGTGAGATGCAGAGTAAGTGAACGGATGATCTACGTGTAGCAGTGTGATGTTGTTGATTATGTACCAAGTTGCACACAAGGACCAGTTCAAATAGACCAGGTCAAGAGGGGATGTTAATAATGATAATAGTTCAATAGTTTTTTATTTATTTAATTACAGCTGCATAGCTAATGTTATTTTTTTGTGTGAAACAGGTACAAAAGTATCTATATCCACATTAAAACGAGTCCTATATCGACATAACCTGAAAGGCCGCTCAGCAAGGAAGAAGCCACTGCTCCAAAACCGCCATAAAAAAAAAAGTCTACGGTTTGCAACTGCACATGGGGACAAAGATCATACTTTTTGGAGAAATGTCCTCTGGTCTGAAGAAACAACAATAGAACTGTTTGGTCGTAATGACCGTCGTTATGTTTGGAGGAAAAAGGGTGAGGCTTGCAAGCCCAAGAACACCATCCCAACCGTGAAGCATGGAGGTGGCAGCATCATGTTGTGGGGGTGCTTTGCTGCAGGAGGGACTGGTGCACGTCACATAATAGATGGCACCATGAGAAGGAAAATTACGTGGATATATTGAAGTAACATCTCAAGACATCAGCTTGGTCGCAAATGGGTCTTCCAAATGGACAATGACCCCAAGCATACTACCAAAGTTGTGGCAAAATGGCTTAAGGACAACAAGTCAAGGTATTGGAGTGGCCATCACAAAGCCTTGACCTCAAGCATATAGAACATTTATGGGCAGAACTGAAAAAGCGTGTGTGAGCAAGGAGGCCTACAAACCTGACTCAGTTACACCAGCTCTGTCAGGAGGAATAGGCCAAAATTCACCCAACCTATTGAGGGAAGCTTGTGGAAGGCTAACTGAAACGTTTGACCCAAGTTAAACAATTTAAGGGCAATGCTACCAAATACTAATTGAGTGTAGGTAAACTTCTGACTCACTGGGAATGTGATGAACAAAATAAAAGCTGAAATAAATCATTCTCCCTACTATTATTCTGACATTTCACATTCTTAAAATAAAGTGGTGATCCTAACAGTCTTAAAACAGGGAATTTTTACTAGGATTAAATGTCAGGAATTGTGAAAAACTGAGTTTAAATGTATTTGGCTAAGGTGTATGTAAACTTCCGACTTCAACTGTGTATATATATATATATATATATATCAGGCTACCATTCAAAAGTTTGGGGTCACCTAAAAATGTCATTGTTTTTGAAAGATAAGCACTTATTTTGTCCATTAAAATAACATGAAATTGCTCAGAAATACAGTGTAGACATTGTTAATATTGTAAATTACTATTGTAGTTGGAATTGGCAGATAATTTTTTTAATGGATTATCTACATAGGTGTACAGAGGCCCATTGTCAGCAACCATCACTCCTGTGTTCTAATGGAACGTTGTGTTAGCGAATCCAAGTTTATCATTTTAAAAGGTCAATCGATCATTAGAAAACTCTTTTGCAATTATGTTAGCACAGCTGAAAACTGTTGTCCTGATTAAAAAAGCAATACAATTGGCCTTCTCTAGACTAGTTGAGTATCTGGAGCATCAGCATTTGTGGGTTTGATTACAGGCTCAAAATGTCCAGAAACAAAGAACTTTCTTCTGAAACTCGTCAGTATATTCTTGTTCTGAGAAATGAAGGCTATTCCATGCGGGAAATTGGCAAGAAACTGAAGATCTCGTACAACGCTGTGTACTACTCCCTTCACAGAACAGCACAAACGTCTCTACCCAGAATAAAAAGAGGAGTGGGAGGCCCCGATGCACAACTGAGCAAGAGGACAAGTACATTAGAGTGTCTAGTTTGAGAAACAGATGCCTCACAAGTACTCATAGAACCCGCAAAACACCAGTCTCAACATCAACATTGAAGAGGCGACTCCGGGATGCTGTCCTTCTAGGCAGAGTTCCTCTATCCAGTGCCTGTGTACTTTTGCCCATTTTAATCTTTACTTTTTATTGGCCAATCTGAGAATGGCTTTTTATTTGCAACTCTGCCTCGAAGGCCAGCATCCCGGAGTAGCCTCTTCACTGTTGATGTTGAGACTGGTGTTTTTCTGGAACTATTTATTAATGGAGCCTTCTTTGGCCTTTGAAATGTTCAGTCTGATCATGTGGGCATTAGGCAACAAATTTGAAGATATTTACATACACAACCCTTATTGGCTGGTAGGACGATCTAGAGCCCGCCCCCTGACATAAAAAAATGCACTGCCCCTTTAATTTTTTACATCAGCTGTTTGGGAGAATCGGTAGTACTGTAGACCATTTTAAATATTTGTATGTACTGTTTATTTGTGAAAATGTGAATAATATATAATTATTTGATGTGCTGTTCATATGTATTTCATATTGCCTATATGCTTCCTAACACAAATAAAAAAAATCTCTCTCTCGGAGGACCTGAGCCCTAGGACCATGCCCCAGGACTACCTGACATGATGACTCCTTGCTGTCCCCAGTCCACCTGGCCGTGCTGCTGCTCCAGTTTCAACTGTTCTGCCTTATTATTATTCGACCATGCTGGTCATTTATGAACATTTGAACATCTTGGCCATGTTCTGTTATAATCTCTACCCGGCACAGCCAGAAGAGGACACCATGGTCCACCCCACATAGCCTGGTTCCTCTCTAGGTTTCTTCCTGACAAGGTTTTGGCCTTTCTAGGGAGTTTTTCCTAACCACCGTGCTTCTACACCTGCATTGCTTGCTGTTTGGGGTTTTAGGCTGGGTTTCTGTACAGCACTTTGACATATCAGCTGATGTATGAAGGGCTATATAAATAAATTTGATTTGATTTGATTTGAAATACACTTCTTCTAAATCTAGCACTCACAGAATTAGATTGAAGAAAGAGTTTTGGAGAGAAAAGAAAGAAGGGATACCAGTTGTTGACATCGGAAATGAGACAAACATTCAGGGATGAGTTGATGAGCGTATTTATTTAATACACACCAAATTAATCAATGCACTTAAATATGCAACGTTATTTACAATTTGTATATACATTAACAATGAAAATGCATAAACATACACTCATAGACCTTTGGCCTATCATTACTTTCCCGTCCACACATGCTACAAAAATAGGTCCTTTTTCTAGATTAGAATTCTACATCCAGTCACCCTCAATCTACTATATTCCATTGATTTACAGGTAACTGCCAAAATAAAGGAAAAACTTGATACATTGCCAAGTATGTTGAAAGCAGATGCTTCCACACAGGTGTGTTTTCTAAAGTTAATTAAGCAATTAACATTCCAAAGGCACACAGGTCGTTTAAAAAAGTGTGTGTGTGTGTGCTTGTGTGTGTGTGTTTCAGTCTTTGTTTAGACAGGCAGCCCGATTCTGATCTTTTTTTCACTATTGGTAGTTTGACTAATCAGATCTTAAAAATATCTGATGTGGAAAGATCTGATGTGATTGGTCAAAAAGACCAATTAGTGGCAAAAAAAAAAGTGTAAACGCAGCCATAGTCTCCTGACCTCAACCCAATTCAACACTTATTGGAGATCCTGGAGCGGCGTTTTCCACCACCATCAACAAAAAAACACCAAATTATGAACTTTCTCATGGAAGAATGGTGTTGCATCCCTTCAATAGATTTCCACACACATATATTACTTATAAAATAAATATTGATTATTTATAACATAGCAGTGATTTTAACTACTCCTCTCTCCTGATTTATTAAAAGCACCAATGCTTTATGTTTCCTAGTAGGATTTAATATGAAACTCTGGTAGTTATAATGTTTTGTTTGTAAATGATGTCTGAGTGTAGGAGAGTTGGAGTGTCGGAGTGCCCCTGGCTATCCATCAATAAAAATAATAAATATGGCCGTCTGGTTTGCTTTGTATAAGGAATTTTGAAATGATTTATACTTTGACTTTTAATACTTAAGTATATTTTAGCAATTCCATTTACTCTTGATACTAAAGTATATTTAAAACCAAATGCTTTCAGACTTATAATCGAGTAGTATTTTACTGGGTGACTTTCATTTTTACTGAAGTCGTTTTCTATTAAGGTATCTTTACTTTTACTCAAGTATGACAATTTAGTAGTTTTTCCACTGCTGGTCAGCATGCTTCAGTTCGGCTGACGGCTAGCCGAAGTCGATTAGCGAACCGAACGAGTGTACTCCCATACTCCCTTAAAAGACCTAAAAAAGGTTAATAGTACTGTTTGTCATATTTGAGATGCCGTAGCCAGTATACATTTCCTCAAAATAGTCAGAATTAACCTAAAATAAGTAGCGCAATTTTACATCTAACATGTTTGGTGCCATATTTCTCAATTAAAAAATGTGTATGAAAACGAGTCATTTCTCGTTTAATGACAACAATTACTTTATTGAAGAATCCCTACAGGTGACCAATCACGGACGAAGGTGCTGAGATTTAGGCTCCTAGAACTTCGGCTGGTTTCGAGAAAAAATATTGTGCCCGAACAGCCAAAGAAAAATAACCTTTACCGAAGTCCCAAAACGACAAAAACGTCACACAATGTCATCATAATGTATATACAAACTCTTACGAACTGTTTCAGATGGGACTTCCAACAGTTGATGATTGACAGAGTAGTTGACCAACAATGACAAAACGACAATCCTTTTGGTGACTATAATGGTGTTTGTTCTATACATTTGTCCCTGAGAGGATTACAAATATGAGCCTTTTGAATGACAGACTTGTTGTTTACCAACTTGTTTGCCACCTCTCTTAGCCTGACTGTTGTTGACACTAATTTTTATACTGAAGTTCAAGGCTAAATCAAGGGTGAATTGACCATTACTAACGGGCTAATATGCTAATTGCTCTGTTTGGCTAAAAGCACGTCTTTATGCCACGGACATAATTTAGTTTAGATGGTCTCCCCTCCGATCATCATTAACAACATTATTGAAACTCTGAATTCCTGACGGTTAGTTATACTTGTGCACAAAAAGGCTTCTTGTCCACTTTAACTGACTGACGGAATGACTAAATTCCGACTGAATGACTAAATTCTGACTGAATGACTAAATTCTGACTGAATGACTAAATTCTGACTGAATTACTAAATTCTGACGGAATGACTAAATTCTGACTGAATGACTAAATTCTGACGGAATTACTAAATTCCGACTGAATTACTAAATTCTGACTGAATGACTAAATTCTGACTGAATGACTAAATTCCGACTGAATGACTAAATTCTGACTGACTAAATTCCAATGCTGACTGAGGAAATAATCTACAGAAGTGTAGACCTTGGACAGACAGAACTACATCATACTGTATGTACATCGCAGGCTTGCTTCACTATAATGCTTAGTCAGATGGACTCATGAAACAGTTCCTTATGATGGGTAGTCAGAAATTGCAAAACAGATATGAACCTTGAAACATTGGATTTGACACCCTTACACACCCCTGCTCCAGATTGAAACCAAGCTTTAAGTGTACACTATCACCTTTAACACTTTACAGTGTAAAAATGATGACATTGTTATGTGATGAAATACTCACTCCGAC
Organism: Oncorhynchus masou masou; assembly: GCF_036934945.1. Taxonomy (NCBI): domain Eukaryota; kingdom Metazoa; phylum Chordata; class Actinopteri; order Salmoniformes; family Salmonidae; genus Oncorhynchus; species Oncorhynchus masou. The sequence continues at coordinate 15,646 of NW_027009499.1, read as the reverse complement.
CTGGAGAGTTATTTATTATAATTAAGAAATAGAGAATAAGTAAATCTATCTTTGTGAACGCAACATAAAAGCATTTTATTCAAGAGACAGGCTCTGTACATGTTTACATTATTGTAGTAACAACACTGAGCCTGTTCAATCTCTCCCCACTGAGAATATTCACACATCTTTCAATTCACTTACCTGGTCTAATAAAGATAACTGAACGTATGTACTGATTGGCAGTGGTATATTTTTAAATTGCCCCATGAACTCAATCAATTAATCAATCTATTGAGCAGATAGCTCACCTGTGAACACCTTGCCGCCATGGGCCAGAAGGGCTGCCCCCACCCTGAACTGGATGTAGGGGCAGTAGGCGTACTCCTTGGCCTCCAGGGACCTACTGTTACCCGTCCTGGTGCGAATGAGCCCTCTACTGTTACCCCGTCCTGGTGCACGCTGGCTGGGCGGTGGAGCCACGACCACTGGTCCTTCTGACCGTGGAGCATCTGGATCGGTAGGTCTCCCATTTCTGCTCTGTGCCTGGGTGTCTGTGTTATCCTAGCTTCTGAGTCTGTGCCTGGGTGTCTGTGTTATCCTAGCTTCTGTGCCTGGGTGTCTGTGTTATCGTAGCTTCTGAGTCTGTGCCTGGGTGTCTGTGTTAGTCTAGCTTCTGAGTCTGTGCCTGGGTGTCTGTGTTATCCTAGCTTCTGTGCCTGGGTGTCTGTGTTATCCTAGCTTCCGTGCCTGGGTGTCTGTGTTATCCTAGCTTCTGAGTCCGTGCCTGGGTGTCTGTGTTATCCCAGCTTCTGCTCTGTGCCTGGGTGTCTGTGTTATCCTAGCTTCTGAGTCCGTGCCTGGGTGTCTGTGTTATCCCAGCTTCTGAGTCTGTGCCTGGGTGTCTGTGTTATCCCAGCTTCTGAGTCCGTGCCTGGGTGTCTGTGTTATCCCAGCTTCTGAGTCCGTGCCTGGGTGTCTGTGTTATCCCAGCTTCTGAGTCTGTGCCTGGGTGTCTGTGTTATCCCAGCTTCTGAGTCCGTGCCTGGGTGTCTGCTCGTAGGTCATTGTGTCTGTTGTTGTTGAGTTTATCTTACTTTGTGGGAGTATGAGTCTATCTTCTTCTGTAATAGATGAGGGGGCGGGAGTTGCTTTATAGCCAATCCCTGTTGCTTGTATATCCTCCCCCTCTCTGATAGGTCTGGATGAGTTGGGGGTGTTTACAGTTAGCTGACTGTAAGTGTTCTCTTTGTGGCGCTGTATAAAGATCATAGAATGAGATTTGTGTGCTGATAAAATATCATTTGTTTTGTTGATGAGTAGCTACTGATTAGTAACGGAACAGCTTGGTAAAAATATGAATCTTTATTGTTTTACTGTCCCATAGTAGAGACATGGAAAGCACAGAGGGAAACTCCCTTAGAAACATGCAGATGATGCATCAATGTCTGTTATCTCTCAACAGATGAAATTAATAGGATGTTTAAAGTGTTTTCTAAGACATACTAAGTCACATACAGTGCCTTGGAAAAGTATTCAGACCCCTTGACTTTTTCCACATTTTGTTACGCTACAGCTTTCTTCTAAAATGGATGAAATAAATTTTAAAAATTCAGCAATCTTAACACAATACCCCATAATGACATCACAATACCCCATAATGACATCACAATACCCCATAATGACATCACAATACCTCATAATGACATCACAATACTCCATAATGACATCACAATACCCCATAATGACATCACAATACCCCATAATGACAAAGCGAAAACAGGTGATTGGACATTTTTCCTAATGTATTAGAAATAAAAAACAGAAATACTTTATTTCTATAAGTATTCAGACCCTTTGCTATGAGACTCGAAATTGAGCTCAGGTGCATCCTGTTTCCATTGATCATCATTGAGAAGTCTCTACAATTTGATTGGATTCCACCTGTGGTAAATTCAATTGATTGAACATGATTTGGAAAGGCACAACACACCTGTCTATATGAGGTCCCACAATTGACAGTGCATGTCAGAGCAAAATCCAAGCCATGAGGTCTAAGGAATTGTCTGTAGAGCTCCGAGACAGGATTGTGTCAAGGCACAGATTTGGGGAAGGGTACCAAAACATGCCTGCAGTATTGAAGGTCCCAAAGAACACAGTGACCTCCATCATTCTGAAATGGATGAAGTTTGGAACCACCAAGACTCTTCCTAGAGCTGACCGCCCAGCTCAACTGAGCAATCGGGGGAGAAGGGCCATGGTCAGGGAGGTGACCAAGAACCCGATGGTCACTCTGACAGAGCTCTAGAGTTTCTCTAGAGAACCTTCCAGAAGGACAACCATCTCTGCAGCACTCCACAATCAGGCCTGGATGTAGGGGCATTAGGCGTATCCGAGCTGGCCGTCAGACAGGAGCTGCCAGAGCCGCCCGTCAGTCAGGAGCTGCCAGAGCCGCCCGTCAGTCAGTCAGGCCGCCCTCCTGTCCAGAATCTCCCGCCATTCGGGACCCGTGGCTAGGGTCCCCAGTCCGAGGTCGGCGGCGGGGTCGCCGCTCTTAAGAGGCCACGGAGGCGGTTAAAGAGGCGGAGAAAGACTATGGTGGAGTGGGGTCCACGTCCCGCACCAGAGCCGCCACCGCGGACAGACACCCACCCAGACCCTCCCCTATAGGTTCAGGTTTTGCGGCCGGAGTCCGCACCTTTGGAGGGGTACTGTCACGCTCTGACCTTAGTTCCTTTGTTTTGTCTTTGTTTTAGTATGGTCAGGGCGTGAGTTGGGGTGGGCATTCTATGTTCCTTTTTCTATAATTTGGTATTTCTGTGTTTGGCCTGGTATGGTTCTCAGTCAGAGGCAGCTGTTAATCGTTGTTCCTGATTGAGAACCATACTGAGGGAGCCTGGTTTCCCCTTTGAGTGGTGGGTGATTTATTTTCCATGTCAGTGTTTGTTCCACACAGGACTGTTTTGTTTGTTTCATTTATTCACGTTGTTATTTTGTACTTTTCAGTGTTCTATTAAAAGAAAGCAATATGAACATGTACCACGCTGCACATTGGTCCTCCGATCCTTCCTACTAATCCTCCTCGTCAGAGGAGGAGGAGGACAAGCGTTACAGAAGCTCTAAGTGGAGTGTGTGGTTGTACATACCAAGGCTTAATTAAAGTTGCCAAAGTACACAAAACATATAATTTTATTAGATGTTATTATGGCAGTCTAGCGGTTAAGAGCGTTGGGCCAGTCACCTAAAGGTAGCTGGTTCGAATCCCAGAGCTGACTAAGTGAAAAAATCTGCCGATGTGTCCTTGAGCAAGTCACTGAACACTAATTTCTCCTGTAAGTCGCAGAGTGTCTGTTAAATGACAAAAAAATGTATATCAAATTGAATTTGTTAAAAATAAGGAATAATAAAAAATAATAACACAACTACTCACAAGATGAATAAAATACACAATAATGAAGCTACATACAGGGAGTACTAGTACCATTATAAATGCCTAACTCTATCCTATGATGGTGTCATAACCTATCAATTTCGTACTATTGGTAGCCTCAATTGCCAGACCGAAGAAGGTTCGGAGAGAGAGCCAGCTGGTGGTCGAGATTAGCCAGACTCAATGCACTCCAGACCCAGTGGCTGTTGGAAGAGACTGTAGACGCGTTCCTCTGCCCAGTTGTGGCTGACGCATGCCACATCTTACAATATACCTTGATAGGTATTTCAAGTATCAGCTAATCACATTATATGATATAGTAATCTGTCAGTCGATGACACGGTCGATGATGTGGCACGCAACCATTGGTTGATGCATGTAACATCTGAGCAGGTCAACCCAACCTTTACAAAATGAATGTGAAGTTGCACTACTCATGGTTACCAACAGTGGGCAGCAGACACCACCCACTGAGGGTGTATGAGGGTGCCTCTACAGTAGTGATATGTGTTGTACTGGACGCTTGGTATTTTATAGAGTAGGGCATCACCTCCTGACCCCCGATGATCCTCTGGCCCAGTACACCTGGGAGGGAATGAATAAATGAATCATAATAGACAAAAGTAAAATACATTAAAATTGGATTCATTCAAGTGAACGATAGAAAGGGGTGGGGGATGGGGTGGGGGATGGGATGGGGGGTTGGGGGATTTGGGATGGGGGTTGGGGGATTTGGAATGGGGGTTGGGGGATGTGGGATGTGGGGTGGGGGATGTGGGTGGGGGGTGGGGGATTTGGGATGGGGGTGGGGGATTTGGAATGGGGGATGGGGGATGTGGGATATGGGATGGGGGGTGGGGGATGTGGAAAGGGATGTTTCAGGTGTCAAATATGATAGTTTACCTTTGATGGTGAAGAGGGCCAGTAGGATCAGTGATAGATAACATGATTCTGCCACGGTGGTTTGGTCTGGACCGGTCTGGTCTGGACTGGTCTGGACCGGTCTGGTCTGGACCGGTCTGGTCTGGACCGGTCTGGACTGGTCTGGTCTGGACTGGTCTGGACTGGACTGGTCTGGACCGGTCTGGTCTGGACTGGTCTGGACTGGTCTGGTCTTTTCCAACGCAGACATGAATGATTCATTGGAATCACACAATAATTCTTAATTGTTCTATCAATTTACTCATATCCATAAAATCTCCCAGATCATCCAAGCTGACAACTCTGTGCATTCTCAAACCCCTGTGTATAAACACATTCACCAATTGTGCTCTATCTAATGCACTTAATATTTCCCCCCCCCCCCCAAAAAAAAAGGTATTCAATATGTATGTTACAAGTGTGATGTGTTACCAAAGACCAAAACACCCCTTATGTCTTCTTCAATGTCTTACATTTTCATTTATTTTTTTTACCAAAGACGGCAAATAGAACATGTACATTCAAAGCATCATTAACCTGCTCACCCTTCTGACAGTCACCTAAACACTGTCTGCAGACACGTCATCACCCACTCCCCCTCCTCTCACACCCAGATAAGTGTTCCTGTTATTGTGGTTATTGTCCATCCTACTGTGTGTCTGCGTAACAGGGTCTTAGTCATTAGCGCACACCAAACCAAAACACTTTGCAACGGAAAATGAAAAAAAAATAGGGACACATTCAGGTAGTCTCTCTCTCTCTCTCTCTCTCTCTCTCTCTCTCTCTCTCTCTCTCTCTCTCTCTGTTTCAGTGCGTTTTCTTCTGCTTGATGACCTGATGAACATGACCGTGGCTGTGAGATGGTGATGTGACAGATGTAACGGATGTGAAACGGCTAGCTTAGTTAGCGGTGGTACGCGCTAAATAGCGTTTCAATCGGTGACGTCACTTGCTCTGAGACCTTGAAGTAGTAGTACCCCTTTGCTCTGCGAGGGCCACGGCTTTTGTGGAGCGAAGGGTAACGATGCTTCGCGGTGTGACTGTTGTTGATGTGTGCAGAGGGTCCCTGGGAAACGGCTGACTTAGTTAGCGGTGGTGAAATAGCGTTTCAATCGGTGACGTCACTTGCTCTGAGACCTTGAAGTCCCCCTTTGCTCTGCGCCACGGCTTTTGTGGAGCGGGTATGGTGGTGTGACTGGTTGATGTGTGCAGAGGGTCCCTAAAGTTATTACTGTTACACAGACACAAAGACCTGAGACCCCTTTGCTCTGCGACCAAGTACATCCCACTGTTGTTGATGTGTGCAGACAGGTTCCATGGGGGCCCTAAGTTATACTTTCATGAGACTGACCAAAGACAGCCACCCCTCCCTTCCTGTTCTCTCTAGGGACCCTTGATTATTTGTGTTTTGACATTCATTGTCTGCTAATAGTGGGGGAAGAAAAGAGATCGTTTAGGGAGGTGGAACTGAATATGTTGTCTGGTCACAGAAGGGTCTCCAGGCATGTTGGTTATTGTGTAGATTGGCTGGGTGGTATGATAGTGTCCGTCTGAGAGAGAGGGAGGGGGAACTGAATATGTTATCTGGTCACAGAAGGGTCTCCAGGCATGTTGGTTATTGTGTAGATTGGCTGGGTGGTATGGGGGGAAAAGACAATGGCCGCTATATGATTATGGCTGTGCTTAAAGGTCCAATGCAACCATTTTTATCTCAATATCAAATAATTTATGGGTAACAATTAAGTATCTTACTGTTATTGTTTTCAATTAAAATAGTCAAAAATAAGCAAAAATAGCTTCGTATCGAAAAGCTACTTCTCAAGCAAGAATTTTGCTAGGACTGTCTGTGGGTGGTCTGAAATATAGCTGTTATTGGCAGAGGTTTGGAACTCTCTTTCTTATTGGTCTATGAACCAATTTACTGCTTGATGATGTCACCAGGCAGGCCAAAACTCCATCCCAACAAAACATGCTATAATTTCTGGCACTCTTTTCAAACAGCTAAAACACTAAAGGGCATTATCATAATTTTCTAAATGTCACTCGATTATTTCAACCTCATAGTGTGGAAGTAAATATAAAACACAGGGAAATCACATTTTTGACTGAACTGGGCCCTTTAACTTGCCTGTCTGCCTTCTCCAATGCCTTCTCATTCTTCTACATCCCATCTTTCCTTCCCTTTCTCCTTCCGCCCAGTACCCTGCCCTGAACCTTAGTCACTGTTACTAGCCGGCTACCACCCGGTTACTCTACCCTGAACCTTAGTCACTGTAACTAGCCGGCTACCACCCGGTTACTCAACCCTGAACCTTAGTCACTGTTACTAGCCGGCTACCACCCGGTTACTCAACCCTGAACCTTAGTCACTGTTACTAGCCAGCTACCACCCGGTTACTCTACCCTGAACCTTAGTCACTGTTACTAGCCGGCTACCACCCGGTTACTCACCCTGAACCTTAGTCACTGTTACTAGCCAGCTACCACCCGGTTACTCAACCCTGAACCTTAGTCACTGTTACTAGCCGGCTACCACCCGGTTACTCTACCCTGAACCTTAGTCACTGTTACTAGCCGGCTACCACCCGGTTACTCTACCCTGAACCTTAGTCACTGTTACTAGCCAGCTACCACCCGGTTACTCTACCCTGAACCTTAGTCACTGTTACTAGCCAGCTACCACCCGGTTACTCTACCCTGAACCTTAGTCACTGTTACTAGCTACGGCTCTACCCTGACCCGTTACTTTACTTACTCAACCCTGAACCTTAGTCACTGTTACTAGCCGGCTACCACCCGGTTACTCTACCCTGAACCTTAGTCACTGTTACTAGCCAGCTACCACCCGGTTACTCTACCCTGAACCTTAGTCACTGTTACTAGCCAGCTACCACCCGGTTACTCTACCCTGAACCTTAGTCACTGTTACTAGCCGGCTACCACCCGGTTACTCTACCCTGAACCTTAGTCACTGTTACTAGCCGGCTACCACCCGGTTACTCTACCCTGAACCTTAGTCACTGTTACTAGCCGGCTACCACCCGGTTACTCTACCCTGAACCTTAGTCACTGTTACTAGCCAGCTACCACCCGGTTACTCTACCCTGAACCTTAGTCACTGTTACTAGCCGGCTACCACCCGTTACTCTACCCTGAACCTTAGTCACTGTTACTAGCCAGCTTACCACCCGGTTACTCTACCCTGAACCTTAGTCACTGTTACTAGCCAGCTACCACCCGGTTACTCAACCCTGAACCTTAGTCACTGTTACTAGCCAGCTACCACCCGGTTACTCAACCCTGAACCTTAGTCACTGTTACTAGCCGGCTACCACCCGGTTACTCTACCCTGAACCTTAGTCACTGTTACTAGCCGGCTACCACCCGGTTACTCTACCCTGAACCTTAGTCACTGTTACTAGCCGGCTACCACCCGGTTACTCTACCCTGAACCTTAGTCACTGTTACTAGCCGGCTACCACCCGGTTACTCTACCCTGAACCTTAGTCACTGTTACTAGCCAGCTACCACCCGGTTACTCTACCCTGAACCTTAGTCACTGTTACTAGCCAGCTACCACCCGGTTACTCAACCCTGAACCTTAGTCACTGTTACTAGCCGGCTACCACCCGGTTACTCTACCCTGAACCTTAGTCACTGTTACTAGCCGGCTACCACCCGGTTACTCTACCCTGAACCTTAGTCACTGTTACTTGTCGGCTACCACCCGGTTACTCAACCCTGAACCTTAGTCACTGTTACTAGCCGGCTACCACCCGGTTACTCTACCCTGAACCTTAGTCACTGTTACTAGCCAGCTACCACCCGGTTACTCTACCCTGAACCTTAGTCACTGTTACTAGCCGGCTACCACCCGGTTACTCTACCCTGCACCTTAGAGGCTGCTGCCCTATATACATAGACACGGAACACTGGTCACTTTTATAATGTTTTCATACTGTTTTACCCATGTCACATATGAGTTGAGTTGAGTTTATTTTTATTTTTACAGGGACAGTGCACATTAATCAACGTTTCAGTAAATACTGTATTCTAGTCAAGTCCATCCCATTCAACTATTTATGTACATACAGTGGGGCAAAAAAGTATTTAGTCAGCCACCAATTGTGCAAGTTCTCCCACTTAAAAAGATGAGAGAGGCCTGTAATTTTCATCATAGGTACACTTCAACTATGACAGACAAAATGAGGAAAGAAATTCCAGAAAATCACATTGTAGGATTTTTAATTAATTTATTTTCACACAAAAAACTAACATCCGTCCTGTGACTCTGTGCAGACCTAACATCTGTCCTGTGACTCTGTGACTCTGTGCAGACCTAACATCCGTCCTGTGACTCTGTGACTCTGTGCAGACCTAACATCTGTCCTGTGACTCTGTGCAGACCTAACATCTGTCCTGTGACTCTGTGCAGACCTAACATCTGTCCTGTGACTCTGTGCAGACCTAACATCCGTCCTGTGACTCTGTGCAGACCTAACATCCGTCCTGTGACTCTGTGACTCTGTGCAGACCTAACATCCGTCCTGTGACTCTGTGCAGACCTAACATCTGTCTCTGTGACTCTGTGACTCTGTGCAGACCTAACATCTGTCCTGTGACTCTGTGACTCTGTGCAGACCTAACATCTGTGACTCTGTGCAGACCTGTCCTGTGACTCTGTGCAGACCTAACATCTGTCCTGTGACTCTGTGACTCTGTGCAGACCTAACATCCGTCCTGTGACTCTGTGACTCTGTGCAGACCTAACATCTGTCCTGTGACTCTGTGACTCTGTGCAGACCTAACATCTGTCCTGTGACTCTGTGACTCTGTGCAGACCTAACATCCGTCCTGTGACTCTGTGACTCTGTGCAGACCTAACATCTGTCCTGTGACTCTGTGAGCCTCCGTGTTCTTCTCATGTTTGTCTGTAGTTCTCATCAGGGATCAATACAAACCGCTGGCTGGGTGGGTTGACGTGATTCATAGTGTGCGACGTGAAGCCATGCTGTGGTGACTCCTCCCAGGTGTCCCCATTACAGTGAAGGAGAAAGATGATGGTATGTTCCCTCTCCCCAGAGAACATACAGGCACAAACTATGTGTGTGTGTGTGTGTGTGTGTGTGTGTGTGTGTGTGTGTGTGTGTGTGTGTGTGTGTGCGTGCGTGCGTGCGTGCGTGTGTGTTCGTGTACTGTAGATTTCCGTGTGCATGTGGAGCACGGGGCTGTTAGGCGGCCACCTCATGTGACACAGACACACAGGTACCAATTGAGGCCAAACTATAATGGCCTTCTCACCCGGAGATGCTTTCCTTCCAACTGGAACTGTGCAGAGTATAACCGCAATCTCAGTGTGTGTAAAACATGTTGTGTTGGCACAGACAGGTGTACGCTGAAGCAGCTTCTGTCTCGCCCTACTCGTGATCAATGATGTATGTAGACATGAATAAAATACTGTATATTATGTAGGTATATGCTCGTGAGGAGAACAGAATAAACCCACAAGCATATGTACAGGAACCTTGTTTTCCAGCTTTCGCACGTTTGTGTTTAAACACCGTTAGTGAAAACGAGACCATATGTAGACAGAATATAGTGTGTATGATGTCATATATATGCAGCATGTCTTTGAATAAACCCATACTCACAACAAACTAACTAACTAACTAACAATCAAACACATTTCAGTGAGAGTTTATTCTCGGTGGGTTATATCCATTCTCATTGGCTCATATCCATTCTCATTGGGTTATACCCATTCTCATTGGGTTATACCCATTCTCATTGGGTTATACCCATTCTCATTGGGATATATACCCATTCTCATTGGCTTATATCCATTCTGATTGGGTTATATCCATTCTGATTGGGTTATATCCATTCTGATTGGGTTATATCCATTCTGATTGGGTTATATTCCTTGCCCTATATACTGTATAGAGTATTTGTCCTTGGTTATACCTGTCAGTAAAGGATCTAGGGTTCAGAAAATACCTCGCTGTGGGAAGAGCAGAAAGAGAAGCCATATTCTTCTGGTTAAAATACAGTATGAATGATTCATTCCCTAAATGTGGGACAAGGACAGGTCAGGACTCAGGTGAGAGTCTTCCACAAAGGGGGTGTAATGCTTACCCTGCTGTACTATCCACTGTAATTATGTCCAATCTGTCCAGATGTTTTTATATGGAAGGACCCCTGGAAAGTGAGATGGCACACCTCAAGAAGCCCAGTGTTTTGTCACTTCAGTCTAGAACAGTGTCAAATGTTGTTGATTCCACAGAGGGAAATACATGTGTGTTATACAGATGGTATGACTGTATAAAATACTCCTTTGTCATTCAGAATTAATCTCCCAGACACACACGCACACACACACACACACACACTCACACAGAGGTCCATTGAGAAATTCCACAGGAGGAAAATCTGTGTGAAGCTCCTGCTGATGACACAGGACATGAGATATGTTACTATGGAGACAGTGTAATGTACTGTAAGGGCCCCTGTGGAGAGTCAGGGGGTCAGAGAAGGGGGACAGTTTATGAAGGTGCACTTTGTTGCTCTTCCTTTCTCTCTCTCTCTGTATTTTTTCTTTCTCTCTCTCTTTTGCTTCTCTCTCTCTCTTTTGCTTTCTTTTTCTCTCTCTCTCTCTTTTGCTTTCTCTCTCTCTCTTGTTTACTTTATCTCTCTCTCTCTTTTGTTTTCTCTCTCTCTCTCTCTCTCTCCATCCTATATTGTTGTATCTGGACAGTGTGGCCATGATGACTGAAATCGGAACTTTCAGAAATCTGAGGATCTCTGCTCATCGCTGTCTGATGACATGTCCTTCTTCCTGTTATAGAGAGAGAGGAGAGAGGGTATAGAAGTGTTATTCCAGTCCGGCACTGCCTCACACTGCTCAGCCTGCACTCCACTCTCTCCTCTCATCATGAACCTGCTAGTAGTCTGTCTGTGCTATGCAGTTTTGGAGCTCTTGGCAGTCAATTGTAAGTATAACATTTTCCTCCCGAGTTGTCATTTTATTCATGTAGTGAATACTTCATTATCCCTTATTCAGGTTTTTATGTGACCCAGAGTGTGGAGATATGCTGATGATTTGTGTGTTTATATATGAATTGCTTTCAATAATATGCACGACAAAACAATGCATGATTAGCATTGTGTTGTATTGCTTGTCTTTGCATGCTGACTGCCTCCTAAAGTAGAAACCTGTTTACTCAGCAGTACACATAATGTTCAGGGTCTAGACATCTGTTGTCACTTGTTATAAAGGTATTATATTGGTGTCACGATCCTTTGATGTTGAATAGAACAGAATTTAGATTATAAAATCTGTCGTCAACAGAAAATCTAATCTGTCCTTCTGGGATGAACTCACAGGACAGGTTTGTTGAACACAGATTAAGCCCTGTTCTGGACTAAAAAACATGCCCATAGGAGATTCTGTATGTAGCATGCTTTGTTGTCCAGAACTAGGTAGAAACCGAGCTATACTGTATTACCAACAGTAACAATGACAGGGATTTTTCATCTCTCTGGTGTTACACAGCCCTGTGAAGACAAGCTCTCTCTGGTGTTACACAGCCCTGTGAAGACAAGCTCTCTCTGGTGTTTACACAACCCTGTGAAGACAAGCTCTCTCTGGTGTTACACAGCCCTGTGAAGGCAAGCTCTCTCTGGTATTACACAGCCCTGTGAAGACAAGCTCTCTCTGGTGTTTACACAACCCTGTGAAGACAAGCTCTCTCTGGTGTTACACAGCCCTGTGAGATCGAGGAGGTGTTACACAGCCCTGGGATGTATGCTCTCTCAAATGTTACCATTCCCTGTGAAGGCAAGCTTTCTCTGGGCCCATAGGGGATCTGGTCAAAACAGTGCTCTCTCTGGTGTTTAGGATAGCCCTTTGGGATGCAAGCTCTCTCTGGTGTTACACAGCCCTGTAGAAAGTCAGGTCAGATGGTGAAACCCTTGAAGGCAAGCTCTGGAGTCTGGTGTTCACAAAACCTGTGAGCAACTTTAATGTCTGCTAGCTGAGCCTGGTGAGACCACTGGACATGAAAAGGAGAAGTACTTTAACCCTTTGTGTTCTTTACGTCCTTTTTTTGGTCCGAAAATGTTTGTGATTTATTGCCCTGTTTATGAGTAACCAGTAGAAAAACATTGACAACACTGGTGGATTTTTGTGCCGAAACCAAGGAACCAACACTGATTCAAAGTTTATTGGTCATCTGTAATGAATATTTCGGAATTTAAATGATGTAATTAATAATCATATTTTTTATCAGGACTTTTTAATCTAGAGGTGTGAAATGAGCCTCTATTCTGTTGTTCTCAGCAGAACGATTCCCTACTGGTTCTAAGAGGTGTGAAAGGAGCCTGTATTCTCAGCAGAACGATTCCTAAGAGGTGTGAAAGGAGCCTACTGGAACGATTCCCTACTGGTTCTAAGAGGTGTGAAAGGAGCCTGTATTCCCTACTGGTTCTAAGAGGTGTGAAAGGAGCCTGTATTCTCAGCAGAACGATTCCCTACTGGTTCTAAGAGGTGTGAAAGGAGCCTGTATTCTCTTCCCTACTGGTTCTAAGAGGTGTGAAAGGAGCCTGTATTCTCTACTGGTTCTAAGAGGTGTGAAAGGAGCCTGTATTCTCTACTGGTTCTAAGAGGTGGAAAGGAGCCTGTATTCTCTACTGGTTCTAAGAGGTGTGAAAGGAGCCTGTATTCCCTACTGGTTCTAAGAGGTGTGAAAGGAGCCTGTATTCCCTACTGGTTCTAAGAGGTGTGAAAGGAGCCTGTATTCCCTACTGGTTCTAAGAGGTGTGAAAGGAGCCTGTATTCTCTACTGGTTCTAAGAGGTGTGAAAGGAGCCTGTATTCTGTACTGGTTCTAAGAGGTATGAAAGGAGCCTGTATTCCAAATCAAATCAAATCAAATTTATTTATATAGCCCTTCGTACATCAGCTGATATCTCAAAGTGCTGTACAGAAACCCAGCCTAAAACCCCAAACAGCAAGCAATGCAGGTGTAGAAGCACGGTGGTTAGGAAAAACTCCCTAGAAAGGCCAAAACTTAGGAATAAACCTAGAGAGGAACCAGGCTATGTGGGGTGGCCAGTCCTCTTCTGGCTGTGCCGGGTAGAGATTATAACAGAACATGGCCAAGATGTTCAAATGTTCATAAATGACCAGCATGGTCGAATAATAATAAGGCAGAACAGTTGAAACTGGAGCAGCAGCACGGCCAGGTGGACTGGGGACAGCAAGGAGTCATCATGTCAGGTAGTCCTGGGACATGGTCCTAGGGCTCAGGTCCTCCGAGAGAGAGAAAGAAAGAGAATTAGAGAAAGCATATGTGGGGTGGCCAGTCCTCTTCCGGCTGTGCCGGGTGGAGATTATAACAGAACATGGCCAAGATGTTCAAATGTTCATAAATGACCAGCATGGTCGAATAATAATAAGGTAGAACAGTTGAAACTGGAGCAGCAGCACGGCCAGGTGAACTGGGGACAGCAAGGAGTCATCATGTCAGGTAGTCCTGGGGCATGGTCCTAGGGCTCAGGTCCTCCGAGAGAGAGAAGGAGAGAATTAGAGAACGCACACTTAGATTCACACAGGACACCGAATTGGACAGGAGAAGTACTCCAGATATAACAAACTGACCCCAGCCCCCCGACACATAAACTACTGCAGCATAAATACTGGAGGCTGAGACAGGAGGGGTCAGGAGACACTGTGGCCCCACCCGAGGACACACCCGGACAGGGCCAAACAGGAAGGATATAACCCCACCCACTTTGCCAAAGCACAGCCCCCACACCACTAGAGGGATATAATAATAATAATAATAATAATATATCCCATTTAGCAGACGCTTTTGTCCAAAGCGACTTACAAGTCGGCTGGGGCCACTACTTTTTTACATATGGTGGTCCCAGCGGGAATCGAACCCACGAGCCTGGCGTTCCCATGCTCTAAGACTGAGCCACACAGGACCCATATCTTCAACCACCAACTTACCATCCTGAGACAAAGCTGAGTATAGCCCGCAAAGATCTCCGCCATGGCCTGTATTCCCTACTGGTTCTAAGAGGTGTGAAAGGAGCCTGTATTCTGTACTGGTTCTAAGAGGTGTGAAAGGAGCCTGTATTCTCTACTGGTTCTAAGAGGTGTGAAAGGAGCCTGTATTCTCTACTGGTTCTAAGAGGTGTGAAAGGAGCTTGTATTCTCTACTGGTTCTAAGAGGTGGGAAAGGAGCCTGTATTCCCTACTGGTTCTAAGATGTGTGAAAGGAGCCTGTATTCTCTACTGGTTCTAAGGTGTGAAAGGAGCCTGTATTCTCTACTGGTTCTAAGAGGTGTGAAAGGAGCCTGTATTCTCTACTGGTTCTGAGAGGTGTGAAAGGAGCCTGTATTCTCTACTGGTTCTAAGGTGTGAAAGGAGCCTGTATTCTCTACTGGTTCTAAGAGGTGTGAAAGGAGCCTGTATTCTCTACTGGTTCTGAGAGGTGTGAAAGGAGCCTGTATTCTCTACTGGTTCTAAGAGGTGTGAAAGGAGCCTGTATTCTCTACTGGTTCTAAGAGGTGTGAAAGGAGCCTGTATTCTCTACTGGTTCTAAGGTGTGAAAGGAGCCTGTATTCTATACTGGTTCTGAGAGGTGTGAAAGGAGCCTGTATTCTATACTGGTTCTGAGAGGTGTGAAAGTTGTTGTTATGGGAACAGTATTATTCCACATTCTGCATATTTTGTAATGTATTATATTGTACATTATTTCTAGACCTTTCCAGAGTTTTTTTTCACGATTTTAATCATGTTTCTTCTGCCCTAGCTGGTTTCCACCTGTCTGCCCTACAACACTAATCAGGTTTCTATCTGTCTGCCCTACAACACTAATCAGGTTTCCATCTGTCTGCCCTACAACACTATAATCAGGTTTCCACCTGTCTGCCCTACAACACTATAATCAGGTTTCCATCTGTCTGCCCTACAACACTATAATCAGGTTTCTATATGTCTGCCCTACAACACTATAATCAGGTTTCCATCTGTCTGCCCTACAGCACTAATCAGGTTTCCACCTGTCTGCCCTACAACACTATAATCATGTTTCCATCTGTCTGCCCTACAACACTATAATCAGGTTTCCACCTGTCTGCCCTACAACACTAATCAGGTTTCCACCTGTCTGCCCTACAACACTATAATCATTTTTCCATCTGTCTGCCCTACAACACTATAATCAGGTTTCCACCTGTCTGCCCTACAACACTATCATCAGGTTTCCACCTGTCTGCCCTACAACACTATAATCAGGTTTCCATC
>NW_027009498.1:0-44263 GCF_036934945.1 Oncorhynchus masou masou | reverse complement strand
CATTGAGGTACGTGTGGTCTGAGCTCAACCTGTGCCCCCTCGGTGTCCATTGAGGTACGTGTGGTCTGAATTGAGGTACTGGTCTGAACTCCCTGTGCCTCGGTGTCCATTGTCCATTGAGGTACGTGTGGTCTGAACTCAACCTGTGCCCCCTCGGTGTCCATTGAGGTACGTGTGGTCTGAGCTCAACCTGTGCCCCCTCGGTGTCCATTGAGGTACGTGTGGTCTGAGCTCAACCTGTGCCCCCTCGGTGTCCATTGAGGTACGTGTGGTCTGAGCTCAACCTGTGCCCCCTCGGTGTCCATTGAGGTACGTGTGGTCTGAGCTCAACCTGTGCCCCCTCGGTGTCCATTGAGGTACGTGTGGTCTGAGCTCAACCTGTGCCCCTCGGTGTCCATTGAGGTACGTGTGGTCTGAGCTCAACCTGTGCCCCTCGGTGTCCATTGAGGTACGTGTGGTCTGAACTCAACCTGTGCCCCCTCGGTGTCCATTGAGGTACGAGGAGCTCAACCTGTGCCCCCTCGGTGTCCATTGAGGCACGTGTGGTCTGAGCTCAACCTGTGCCTCCCTCGGTGTCCATTGAGGTACGTGTGGTCTGGAACCATTGAGGTACGTGTGGTCTGAGCTCAACCTGTGCCCTCGGTGTCCATTGAGGCAGGTCGTGTGGTCTGAGCTCAACCTGTGCCCCCTCGGTGTCCATTGAGGTACGTGTGGTCTGAGCTCAACCTGTGCCCCCTCGGTGTCCATTGAGGCACGTGTGGTCTGAGCTCAACCTGTGCCCCTCGGTGTCCATTGAGGTACGTCTGAGCTCAACCTGTGCCTCCTCGAGTCCATTGAGGCACGTGGTCTGAGCTCAACCTGTGCCCTCGGTGTCCATTGAGGTACGTGTGGTCTGAGCTCAACCTGTGCCCCCTCGGTGTCCATTGAGGTACGTGTGGTCTGAGCTCAACCTGTGCCCCCTCGGTGTCCATTGAGGTACGTGTGGTCTGAGCTCAACCTGTGCCCCCTCGGTGTCCATTGAGGTACGTGTGGTCTGAGCTCAACCTGTGCCCCCTCGGTGTCCATTGAGGTACGTGTGGTCTGAGCTCAACCTGTGCCCCCTCGGTGTCCATTGAGGTTGGTCTGAGCTCAACCTGTGCCCCCTCGGTGTCCATTGAGGTACGTGTGGTCTGAGCTGCCCCCTCGGTGTCCATTGAGGCGTGGGTCTGAGCTCAACCTGTGCCCCCTCGGTGTCCATTGAGGTACGTGTGGTCTGAGCTCAACCTGTGCCCCCTCGGTGTCCATTGAGGTACGTGTGGTCTGAGCTCAACCTGTGCCCCTCGGTGTCCATTGAGGTACGTGTGGTCTGAGCTCAACCTGTGCCCTCAGTGTCCATTGAGGTACGTGTGGTCTGAGCTCAACCTGTGCCCCCTCGGTGTCCATTGAGGTACGTGTGGTCTGAGCTCAGCCTGTGCCCCTCGGTGTCCATTGAGGTACGTGTGGTCTGAGCTCAACCTGTGCCCCCGTGTCCATTGAGGCCCTCGGTGTCCATTGAGGTACGTGTGGTCTGAACTCAACCTGTGCCCCCTCGGTGTCCATTGAGGTACGTGTGGTCCATGAGGCAGCTGAGCTCAACCTGTGCCCCCTCGGTGTCCATCGAGGTACGTGTGGTCTGAGCTCAGCCTGTGCCCCCTCGGTGTCCATTGAGGTACGTGTGGTCTGAACTCAACCTGTGCCCCCTCGGTGTCCATTGAGGTACGTGTGGTCTGAGCTCAACCTGTGCCCCCTCGGTGTCCATTGAGGTACGTGTGGTCTGAAGAGGATTTCCTCAGGAGGGGTTTTTATTCCTAACAGTAGAAAAGGGCGTCTCCGTGACGACAGATCATGCCTGTGCTCACGGGGGCGGGCCAATGAATTTGTTAAACTTTAATATCACCTTACATCATTTCACAAATACTTTCATCTTTACTCATTCATTTTATACAATAATTAGTTGCAAACCCCCTAATTGGGAAACGTACATATTCAGAGATATAGTCATGTGTGTTTCCTGTCGTCTCTGAGGTCAGCAAATGAAACACACTCGTCAAATCCGTTCGTGGATTTAGGAGTTCGCCATGTGGAATCCTTTGTTCTCTCAATGTGTCTCCTTCTGCATGGACGGGGAGAGAACCTGGGTGTGGGAGAGAGAGGGAGAGAGAGAGAGAGATAGAGAGAGAGAGAGAGAGAGAAGAAAGAGAGAGAGAGAGACAGAGAGCGGGGGAGAGGGAGAGAGGGAGGGAGAGAGAGAGAGAGAGAGAGAGAGAGAGAGAGAGAGAGAGAGAGAGAGAGGTTAGGAGAGACCAGCTGTAACTACCTGTAGGACCAGACTGGGTTAGGAGAGACTAGGTGTAACTACCTGTATTACCAGACTGGGTTAAGAGCGACCAGGTGTAACTACCTTTAGGACCAGGCTGGGTTAGGAGAGACCAGGAGTAACTACCTGTTGGACCAGGCTGGGTTAGGAGAGACCAGGTGTAACTACCTTTAGGACCAGGCTGGGTTAGGAGAGACCAGGTGTAACTACCTGTATTACCAGACTGGGTTAGGAGAGACCAGGTGTAACTACCTTTAGGACCAGGCTGGGCTAGGAGAGACCAGGTGTAACTACCTGTATTACCAGGCTGGGTTAAGAGAGACCAGGTGTAACTACCTTTAGGACCAGGCTGGGTGGGTTAGGAGAGACCAGGTGTAACTACCTGTAGGACCAGTCTGGGTTAGGAGAGACCAGGTGTAACTATGTGAAGGACCAGACTGGGTTAAGAGAGACCAGGTGTAACTACCTTTAGGACCAGGCTGGGTTAAGAGAGACCAGGTGTAACTACCTTTAGGACCAGGCTGGGTTAGGAGAGACCAGGTGTAACTACCTGTATTACCAGACTGGGTTAGGAGAGACAAGGTGTAACTAACTTTAGGTCCAGACTTGGTTAGGAGAGACCAGGTGTAACTACCTGTATTTCCAGACTGGGTTAGGAGAGACCAGGTGTAACTACCTGTATTTCCAGACTGGGTTAGGAGAGACAAGGTGTAACTAACTTTAGGTCCAGACTTGGTTAGGAGAGACCAGGTGTAACTACCTGTATTTCCAGACTGGGTTAGGAGAGACCAGGTGTAACTACCTGTATTTCCAGACTGGGTTAGGAGAGACCAGGCTGGGTATGGAGGGTCCAGGCTGGGTATGGAGGGTCCAGGCTGGGTATGGAGGGTCCAGGCTGGGTTTGGAGAGACCAGGCTGGGTATGGAGGGTCCAGGCTGGGTATGGAGGGTCCAGGCTGGGTATGGAGGGTCCAAGCTGTGTATTGGAGGGTCCAGGCTGGGTTAGGATGGTCCAGGCTGGGTTAGGATGGTCCAGGCAGTTTTAGGTGGGACTTGGCTGGGTATGGAGGGTCCAGGCTGGGTTAGGAAGGTCCAGGCTGTGTTAGGAGGGTCCATGCTGGGTTAGGAGGGTCTAGGCTGGGTTAGGAGGGTCTAGGCTCATTTAGGAGGGTCTAGGCTGGGATAGGAGGGTCTAGGCTGAGTTAGGAGGGTCCATGCTGGGTTAGGAGGGTCTAGGCTCATTTAGGAGGGTCTAGGCTGGGATAGGAGGGTCTAGGCTGAGTTAGGAGGGTCCATGCTGGGTTAGGAGGGTCCAGGCTGGGTTAGGAGGCTCTAGGCTGGGTCAGGAGGGTCCTGGCTTGGTATGGACGGTCTAGGTTTGGTTTGGATGGTCCAGGCTGGGTTAGCAAGGTCCAATTGGGTATGGAGAGTCCAGGGTGGGTTAGGAAGGTCCAGGCTGGGTATGGAGGGACCAGGCTAAGTTAGGAAAGTCCAGGCTGGGTATGGAGGGTCTAGGCCGTTTTAGGTGGGTCTAGGTTGAGTATGGAGGGTCCAGGCTGGGTTAGGAGGGTCTAGGCTGGGTTAGGAGGGTCTAGGCCGTTTTAGGTGGGTCTAGGTTGAGTATGGAGGGTCCAGGCTGGGTTAGGAGGGTCTAGGCTGGGTTAGGAGGGTCTAGGCCGTTTTAGGTGGGTCTAGGTTGAGTATGTAGGGTCCAGGCTGTGTTAGGAATGTCCAGGCTAGGTTAGCAGGGTCCAGGCTGGGTGTGAGTCCAAACCAGGAGTACTATTGGCCTGACACAGCAGGAGATGGTTTCATCTGGCTCCAGATACAGACATGCATGATCCATGCCAGAGGCTCCCACACAAACACACACACTCACACTCAAAGCTACACACACACGCGCGTGGACACTCTTTGACAACGTGTCTGTGTGTGTACCGTTTTTTTGTGTGTACGCATGTGTGTTTGAGTGATAGTGTGTGTGTATGTATGTATGTGTGTGTGTGTGTGTGTGTGTGTGTGTGTGTGTGTGTGTGTGTGTGTGTGTGTGTGTGTGTGTGTGTGTGTGTGTGTGTGTGTGTGTGTGTATGTGTCTGTGTATGTGTGTGTGTGTGTATGTGTGTTCGTATTATGTTTGTGTATGTGTGTATGTGTGTGTATTAAGTTTGTGTGTATATATATGTCTGTGTATGTTTGTCTATTGTGTTTGTGTGTATGTGTGTGTATTAAGTTTGTGTGTATGTGTCTGTGTATGTTTGTGTGTATATGTGTATGTGTATGTGTGTATGTGTATGTGTGTGTGTGTTATGTTTGTGTGTATGTGTGCATGTATATGTCTCCCATCCACTCTCCTCCTTCCCCCATCAGCCTGGATGCTCTGTGAGGGGAGAGAGACAGACTGATTCCTCTGCTGAAGGGGATCCTCAGAGTCTGTGGCTCTGACAGTGGCTCTGTCTGTGGCTCTGTCTGTGGCTCTGTCTGTGGCTCTGTCTGTGGCTCTGTCTGTGGCTGTGTCTGTGGCTCTGTCTGTGGCTCTGTCTGTGGCTCTGTCTGTGGCTCTGTCTGTGGCTGTGGCTCTGTCTGTGGCTGTGTCTGTGGCTCTGTCTGTAGCTCTGTCTGTAGCTCTGTCTGTGGCTGTGGCTCTGTCTGTAGCTCTGTCTGTGGCTCTGTCTGTGGCCGTGGCTCTGTCTGTGGCTCTGTCTGTAGCTCTGTCTGTAGCTCTGTCTGTAGCTCTATCTGTGGCTCTGTCTGTAGCTCTGTATGTGGCTCTGTCTGTGGCTCTGTCTGTGTCTCTGTCTGTGGCTCTGTCTGTGGCCGTGGCTCTGTATGTGGCTCTGTCTGTGGCTCTGTCTGTGGCTCTGTCTGTGGCTCTGTCTGTGGCTCTGTCTGTGACTCTGTCTGTGGCCGTAGCTCTGTCTGTGGCTCTGTCTGTGGCCGTGGCTCTGTCTGTAGCCCTGTCTGTAGCTCTGTCTGTGGCCCTGTCTGTGGCTCTGTTTGTGGCCGTGGCTCTATCTGTGTTTCTGTCTGTAGCTCTGTCTGTGGCTGTGGCTCTGTCTGTGGCTCTGTCTGTGGCTCTGTCTGTGGCTCTGTCTTTGACTCTGTCTGTAGCTCTGTCTGTGGCTCTGTCTGTGGCTCTGCTTCAGTACAAAGACCCACTACAGCAGCGGTCACGAACTGGTCGATCATCAAGGCATTCCTAGTCACCGAACATTTCTGTAGAAAAGCCAACGATAAAGGCCTGCGTTCTCTCTAATGTTACGATGTTGGCGGTAAGTAGGTGTACTTGAATCAGAAGCGCACCGGGGTTGGCAAAGGGTTCTAGTTTTGAATCATTTCATTTGTCTGAAAAGATAAACTTTGCCTGCATTCAACATGAACATCAACTCTAAAGTATCCCTCTCTGTCCCTCTCTCTCTCTATCTGTCCCTCTCTGTCCCCATATCTCTCTCCCTCTCTCTCTCTCTCTCTCTCTCTCTCTGTCTCTCTCTCTGTCTTTCTCTCTGTCCCTCTCTATCCCTCTCTGTTCCTCTCTGTCCCTCTCTTTCTCTCTCTCTCTCTCTCTCTCTCTCTCTCTCTCTCTCTCTCTCTCTCTCTCTCTCTCTCTCTCTCTGTCTTTCTCTCTGTCCCTCTCTATCCCTCTCTGTTCCTCTCTGTCCCTCTCTCTCTCTCTCTCTCTCTCTCACTCTCTCTCTCTCTCTCTCTGTCCCTCTCTGTCCCTCTCTGACCACATCTCTCTCTCTCTCTCTCTCTCTCTGCCAATAAAGCAAATATAATTTTATTGAATCGAGAGAGAGAGGCAGGCAGCAATGTAGTGCGCTGCCAACCCACAGCTCACTGAATCCTCCCCCGACAAGACGGATAGCCTATCGTCATCAGAGAGGTCTTTGAAACCTTAAATAAGGGTTTCAAATTTGGGGAAATTAAATTCTGTCAGGAAATTTACATTTTGTCAGGAAATGTAGCTCTGTCCTGGATTCTGCTGTTGTGCAGTGGTTCCACAGCCTTTCCTCGACAGGGAGACAGGTTTTCCTGTGTCTACCCTTCTCAATGGCAAGGCTGTGCTCACTGAGCCTGTACTTTGTCAAGGTTTGTCAAGGTCTCTCGCTCTGTCTCCCTGTGTCTGTTTCTATCTCTCTTTCTCTTTCTCTCTCTCTGTTCTCTCTCTTTCTCTATCTGCCCACATACAGTATATAATTCCTGCGAGATCTCTGTGATGATTAGACCAATCAGAGAGGTGGGGATGGAACCAGTGTGATAAAGATTAATTAATTCCTTAGTTTAAGCTCTTATTAGATGGCATTGTACACTAAAGATTCTTGACATTGAGAACTAAATTATTACTTACTCCGTAGACAATAATTCCACTAATAAAGATCCCATTAGCAATAATTCTGCAACTCTGCTGATTCTTTAATCGAGAGAGCAGGAGGGAGTTGGAGACTAACGAGATTTATTGCTGAGAAAGACCTTAATAAAATAAAGGTTTTCAGGGAAATGATTCAACTATAGATAACCAAAGAGTTTTAAAATTATACGTTTTTATTTTTAGAATCAGTCTGTTAATTTTGTCTTTAAAGGACATCGGAAGAGGAGTGCTGCACACGCTATCCTAACCCCTCTACCCCCCTCTACCTCCATTCTACCTCCCTCTACCTCCCTCGACCCCCCTCTACCTCCCTCTACCCCCCTCTACCCCCCTCTACCTCCCTCTACCTCCCTCTACCTCCCTCTACCTCCCTCCACCCCCATCTACCTCCCTCTACCTCCCTCTACCTCCCTCTACCCCCCTCTACCTCCCTCTACCTCGCTCTACCTCCATCTACCTCCCTCTACCTCCCTCTACCTCCCTCGACCCCCCTCTACCTCCCTCTACCCACATCTACCTCCCGCTACCTCCCTCTGCCCTCCCTCTACCTCACTCTACCTATCTCTACCCACCTCTACCTCCCTCTACCCTCCCTCTACCCTCCCTCTACTTCCCTCTACCTCCCTCTACCCTCCTCTACCAACCAATACCTCCCTCTACCCACCTCTACCTCCCTCTATCTTCCTCTACTTCCCTTTACCTCCCTCTACCCACCTCTACCTCCCTTTACCTTCCTCTACCTCCCTTTACCCTACTCTACCCTCCTCTACCTCCCTCTACCCACCTCTACCTCCCTCTACCTCCCTCTACCCCTCCCTCTACCCTCCCTCTACCCACCTCTACCTCCCTCTACCTCCCTCTACCTCCCTCTACCTCCCTCTACTTCCCTCTACCTCCCTCTACCCTTCTTTACCCACCTCTACCTCCCTCTACCTCCCTCTACCCTCCCTCTACCCACCTCTACCACCCTCTACCTCCTTCTACCCACCTCTACCTCCCTCTACCTCCAACTACCCTCCCTCTACCTCCCTCTACCCTCCCTCTACCTCCCTCTACCTCCCTCTACCCACCTCTACCTCCCTCTACCCACCTCTGCCTCCCTCTACCTCCAACTACCCTCCCTCTACCCTCCCTCTACCTCCCCTTCTACCTCCCCCTCTACCCACCTCTACCTCCCTCTACCCACCTCTACCTCCCCTACCCTCCCTCTACCTCCCTCTACCTCCCTCTACCCACCTCTACCTCCCTCCTACCCACCTCTGCCTCCCTCTACCTCCAACTACCCTCCCTCTACCCTCCCCTCTACCTCCCTCTACCTCCCCCTCTACCCACCTCTACCTCCCTCTACCCACCTCTGCCTCCCTCTACCTCCAACTACCCTCCCTCTACCCTCCCTCTACCTCCCTCTACCTCCCTCTACCCACCTCTACCTCCCTCCACCCACCTCTACCTCCCTCTACCCCTCCCTCTACCTCCCTCTACCTCCCTCTACCCACCTCTACCTCCCTCTACCTCCAACTACCCTCCCTCTACCCTCCCTCTACCTCCCTCTACCTCCCTCTACCCACCTCTACCTCCCTCTACCCACCTCTGCCTCCCTCTACCTCCAACTACCCTCCCTCTACCCTCCCCACCTACCTCCCTCTACCTCCCTCTACCCACCTCTACCTCCCTCTACCCACCTCTGCCTCCCTCTACCTCCAACTACCCTCCCTCTACCCTCCCTCTACCTCCCTCTACCTCCCTCTACCCACCTCTACCTCCCTCCACCCACCTCTACCTCCCTCTACCCTCCCTCTACCTCCCTCTACCTCCCTCTACCCACCTCTACCTCCCTCTACCTCCAACTACCCTCCCTCTACCCTCCCTCTACCTCCCTCTACCCTCCCTCTACCTCCCTCTACCCTCCCTCTACCTCCCTCTACCTCCCTCTACCCACCTCTACCTCCAACTACCCTCCCTCTACCCTCCCTCTACCTCCCTCTACCCACCTCTACCTCCCTCTACCCACCTCTGCCTCCCTCTACCTCCAACTACCCTCCCTCTACCCTCCCTCTACCTCCCTCTACCTCCCTCTACCCACCTCTACCTCCCTCCACCCACCTCTACCTCCCTCTACCCTCCCTCTACCTCCCTCTACCTCCCTCTACCCACCTCTGCCTCCCTCTACCTCCAACTACCCTCCCTCTACCCTCCCTCTACCTCCCTCTACCTCCCTCCACCCACCTCTACCTCCCTCTACCTCCCTCTTTTTATTTTTGTATTTTTATTTCACCTTTATTTAACCAGGTACGCTAGTTGAGAACAAGTTCTCATTTGCAACTGCGACCTGGCCAAGATAAAGCATAGCAGTGTGAACAAACAACACAGAGTTACACATGGAGTAAACAATTAACAAGTCAATAATACAGTAGAAAAAAGGAGAGTCTATATACATTGTGTGCAAAAGGCATGAGGAGGTAGGCGAATAATTACAATTTTGCAGATTAAAACTGGAGTGATAAATGAAGTGATAAATGATCAGATGGTCATGTACAGGTAGAGATATTGGTGTGCAAAAGAGCAGAAAATAAAATAAATAAAAACAGTATGGGGATGAGGTAGGTAAAAATGGGTGGGCTATTTACCGATAGACTATGTACAGCTGCAGCGATCGGTTAGCTGCTCAGATAGCAGATGTTTGAAGTTGGTGAGGGAGATAAAAGTCTCCAACTTCAGCAATTTTTGCAATTCGTTCCAGTCACAGGCAGCAGAGAACTGGAACGAAAGGCGGCCAAATGAGGTGTTGGCTTTAGGGATGATCAGTGAGATACACCTGCTGGAGCGCGTGTTACGGGTGGGTGTTGCCATCGTGACCAGTGAACTGAGATAAGGCGGAGCTTTACCTAGCATGGACTTGTAGATGACCTGGAGCCAGTGGGTCTGGCGACGAATATGTAGCGAGGGCCAGCCGACTAGAGCATACAGATCGCAGTGGTGGGTGGTATAAGGTGCTTTAGTGACAAAACGGATGGCACTGTGATAAACCGCATCCAGTTTGCTGAGTAGAGTGCTGGAAGCAATTTTGTAGATGACATCGCCGAAGTCGAGGATCGGTAGGATAGTCAGTTTTACTAGGGTATTTTTGGCGGCGTGAGTGAAGGAGGCTTTGTTGCGGAATAGAAAGCCGACTCTTGATTTGATTTTCGATTGGAGATGTTTGATATGAGTCTGGAAGGAGAGTTTACAGTCCAGCCAGACACCTAGGTACTTATAGATGTCCACATATTCAAGGTCGGGACCATCCAGGGTGGTGATGCTGGTCAGGCGTGCGGGTGCAGGCAGCGAATGGTTGAAAAGCATGCATTTGGTTTTACTAGCGTTTAAGAGCAGTTGGAGGCAAAGGAAGGAGTGTTGTATGGCATTGAAGCTCGTTTGGAGGTTAGATAGCACAGTGTCCAAGAACGGGCCGGAAGTATATAGAATAGTGTCGTCTGCGTAGAGGTGGATCAGGGAATCGCCCGCAGCAAGAGCAACATCATTGATATATACACAGAAAAGAGTCGGCCCGAGAATTGAACCCTGTGGCACCCCCATAGAGACTGCCAGAGGACCGGACAGCATGCCCTCCGATTTGACACACTGAACTCTGTCTGCAAAGTAGTTGGTGAACCAGGCAAGGCAGTCATCAGAAAAACCGAGGCTACTGAGTCTGCCGATTAGAATATGGTGATTGACAGAGTCGAAAGCCTTGGCAAGGTCGATGAAGACGGCTGCACAGTACTGTCTTTTATCGATGGCGGTTATGATATCGTTTAGTACCTTGAGCGTGGCTGAGGTGCACCCGTGACCGGCTCGGAAACCAGATTGCACAGCGGAGAAGGTACGGTGGGATTCGAGATGGTCAGTGACCTGTTTGTTGACTTGGCTTTCGAAGACCTTAGATAGGCAGGGCAGGATGGATATAGGTCTGTAACAGTTTGGGTCCAGGGTGTCTCCCTTTGAAGAGGGGGATGACTGCGGCAGCTTTCCAATCCTTGGGGATCTCAGACGATATGAAAGAGAGGTTGAACAGGCTGGTAATAGGGGTTGCGACAATGGCGGCGGATAGTTTCAGAAATAGAGGGTCCAGATTGTCAAGCCCAGCTGATTTGTACGGGTCCAGGTTTTGCAGCTCTTTCAGAACATCTGCTATCTGGATTTGGTTAAAGGAGAACCTGGAGAGGCTTGGGCGAGTAGCTGCGGGGGGGGGGGGGTGGAGCTGTTGGCCGAGGTTGGAGTAGCCAGGCGGAAGTCATGGCCAGCCGTTGAGAAATGCTTGTTGAAGTTTTCGATAATCATGGGTTTATCGGTGGTGACCGTGCTACCTAGCCTTAGTGCAGTGGGCAGCTGGGAGGAGGTGTTCTTGTTCTCCATGGACTTCACAGTGTCCCAAAACATTTTGGAGTTGGAGCTACAGGATGCAAACTTCTGCCTGAAGAAGCTGGCCTTAGCTTTCCTGACTGACTGCGTGTATTGGTTCCTGACTTCCCTGAACAGTTGCATATCGCGGGGACTATTCGATGCTATTGCAGTCCGCCACAGGATGTTTTTGTGCTGGTCGAGGGCAGTCAGGTCTGGAGTGAACCAAGGGCTGTATCTGTTCTTCGTTCTGCATTTTTTGAACGGAGCATGCTTATCTAAAATGGTGAGGAAGTTACTTTTAAAGAATGACCAGGCATCTTCAACTTACGGGATGAGGTCAATGTCCTTCCAGGATACCCGGGCCAGGTCGATTAGAAAGGCCTGCTCACAGAAGTGTTTCAGGGAGTGTTTGACAGTGATGAGGGGTGGTCGTTCGACTGCGGCTCCGTAGCGGATACAGGCAATGAGGCAGTGATCGCTGAGATCCTGGTTGAAGACAGCGGAGGTGTATTTGGAGGGCCAGTTGGTCAGGATGACATCTATGAGGGTGCCCTTGTTAACATGTTTAGGGTTGTACCTGGTGGGTTCCTTGATGATTTGTGTGAGATTGAGGGCATCTAGCTTAGATTGTAGGACTGCCGGGGTGTTAAGCATATCCCAGTTTAGGTCACCTAACAGAACAAACTCTGAAGCTAGATGGGGGGCGATCAATTCACAAATGGTGTCCAGGGCACAGCTAGGAGCTGAGGGTGATCGGTAGCAGGCGGCAACAGTGAGAGACTTATTTCTGGAGAGAGTAATTTTTAAAATTAGTAGTTCGAACTGTTTGACTATGGACCTGGAAAGTATGACATTCCTTTGCAGGCTCTCTCTGCAGTAGACTGCAACTCCTCCCCCTTTGGCGGTTCTATCTTGACGGAAAATGTTATAGTTGGGTATGGAAATCTCAGAATTTTTGGTGGCCTTCCTGAGCCAGGATTCAGACACGGCAAGGACATCAGGGTTAGCAGAGTGTGCTAAAGCAGTGAGTAAAGCAAACTTAGGGAGGAGGCTTCTGATGTTGACATGCATGAAACCAAGGCTTTTTCGATCACAGAAGTCAACAAATGAGGGTGCCTGGGGACATGCAGTGCCTGGGTTTACCTCCACATCACCCGAGGAACAGAGGAGGAGTAGTATGAGGGTGCGGCTAAAGGCAAAACTGGTCGCCTAGAGCGTTGGGGACAGAGAATAAAAGGAGCAGATTTCTGGGCATGGTAGAATATATTCAGGGCATAATGCGCAGACAGGGGTGTGGTGGGGTGTGGGTACAGCGGAGGTAAGCCCAGGCACTGGGTGATGATGAGAGAGGTTGTATCTCTGGACATGCTGGTTGTAATGGGTGAGGTCACCTCTACCCTCCCTCTACCCTCCCTCTACCTCCCTCTACCTCCCTCTACCCTCCCTCTACCTCCCTCTACCCACCTCTACCTCCCTCTACCCACCTCTACCTCTCTCTACCCACCTCCCTCTATCCACCTCTACCTCCCTCTACCTCCCTCTACCCTCCCTCTACCTCCCTCTACCCTCCCTCTACCTTCCTCTACCCTCCCTCTACTTCCCTCTACCTCCCTCTACCCTCATCTACCAACCTCTACCTCCATCTACCTCCCTATACCCACCTCTACCTCCCTCTACCCTCCCTCTACCTCCCTCTACCCTCCCTCTACTTCCCTCTACCTCCCTCTACCCTCATCTACCAACCTCTACCTCCATCTACCTCCCTATACCCACCTCTACCTCCCTCTACCCTCCCTCTACTTTGCTCTACCTCCCACTACCTCCCTCTACCTCCCTCTACCCTCCTCTACCAACCTCTACCTCCCTCTACCCTCCCTCTACCCTCCCTCTACCCACCTCTACCTCCCTCTACCCACCTCTACCTCCCTCTACCTCCCTCTACCCACCTCCCTCTATCCACCTCTACCTCCCTCTACCTCCCTCTACCCTCCCTCTACCTCCCTCTACCCTCCCTCTACTTCCCTCTACCTCCCTCTACCCTCCCTATACCCACCTCTACCTCCCTCTACCCTCCCCCTCTACTTTGCTCTAACTCCCACTACCTCCATCTACCTCCATCTACCCTCCTCTACCAACCTCTACCTCCCTCTACCTCCCCCTACCCACCTCTACCCACCTCTACCTCCCTTTACCTCCCTCTACCCACCTCTACCTTCCTCTACCCCCTTTTACCTTCCTCTACCCTCCTCTACCTCCCTATACCCTCCTCTACCTCCCTCTACCCACCTCTACCTTCCTCTACCTCCCTTTACCTTCCTCTACCCTCCTCTACCTCCCTATACCCTCCTCTACATACCTCTACCCTCCTCTACCTCCCTCTACCTCCCTCTACCCTCCTCTACAAACCTCTACCTCCTTGTAACCCTGCTTACCTCCCTCTACTTCCCTCTACCCACCTCTACTTCCCTCTACATCCCTCTACTTCCCTCTACCTCCCTCTACCTCCCCCTACCCACCTCTACCTCCCTCTACCCACCTCTACCTCTCTCTACCCACCTCTACCTCCCTCTACCCACCTCTAACCCTCTTTACCTCTGTCTACCTCTCTCTACCTGTCTCTCCCTCTCTCTCTCTCTCTCTACCTGTCTCTACCTCTCTCTCTCCCAGTTCTCTCCCCGTTCCGGCTCTATCATTTGTTTTTTATGTTGCTAAATAATGGAAATACATCCCTGTGATGGAGGTCATCTGTGGGGAGCCGGGGCCCAATTGTATTTGGTTTTGATTTAGCTCTTCATTAATGAGCCTGCGTCAGCCAGCCAGCCAGCTAGCCAGTCAGTCAGTCAGCCAGTCAGTCAGCCAGCCAGCCAGCCAGCCAGCCAGCCAGCCAGCCAGCCAGTCAGCCAGCCAGCCAGCCAGCCAGCCAGCCAGCCAGTCAGCCAGCCAGCCAGCCAGTCAGCCAGCCAGCCAGCCAGTCAGTCAGCCAGTCAGCCAGCCAGCCAGCCAGCCAGTCAGCCAGCCAGCCAGTCAGCCAGCCAGCCAGCCAGTCAGCCAGCCAGTCAGCCAGACAGCCAGTCAGCCAGCCAGCCAGCCAGCCAGTCAGTCAGCCAGCCAGTCAGCCAGCCAGCCCCAGAGCTACATGCCTTTCTCCTTTTTTTTCTTCCTTCCATTCCCTCTCTTTACCCTCCATTCACTCTCTTTACCCTCCATTCCCTCTCTTTACCCTCCATTCCCTCTATTTACCCTCCATTCCCTCTCTTTACCCTCCATTCCCTCTCTTTACCCTCCATTCCCTCTATTTACCCTCCATTCCCTCTCTTTACCCTCCATTCCCTCTCTTTACCCTCCATTCCCTCTCTTTACCCTCCATTCCCTCTCTTTACCCTCCATTCCCTCTCTTTACCCTCCATTCCCTCTCTTTACCCTCCATTCCCTCTCTTTACCCTCCATTCCCTCTCTTTACCCTCCATTCCCTCTTTCCTTCCATTCCCTCTCTTTACCCTCCATTCCCTCTCTTTACCCTCCATTCCCTCTCTTTACCCTCCATTCCCTCTCTTTACCCTCCATTCCCTCCATTCCCTCTTTACCCTCCATTCCCTCTCTTTTCCCTCCATTCCCTCTCTTTACCCTCCATTCCCTCTCTTTACCCTCCATTCCCTCCATTCCCTCCATTCCCTCTCTTTACCCTCCATTTCCTCTCTTTACCCTCCATTCCCTCTCTTTTCCCTCCATTCAATCTCTTTACCCTCCATTCCCTCTCTTTACCTTCCATTCCCTCCATTCCCTCTCTTTTCCCTCCATTCCCTCTCTTTACCCTCTCTTTTCTCTCCATTCCCTCTCTTTACCCTCCATTCCCTCCATTCCCTCTCTTTTCCCTCTCTTTACCCTCCATTCCCTCTCTTTACCCTCCATTCCCTCCATTCCCTCTCTTTACCCTCCATTTCCTCTCTTTACCCTCCATTCCCTCTCTTTTCCCTCCATTCCCTCTCTTTTCCCTCTCTTTACACTCCATTCCCTCTTTACCCTCCATTCCCTCTCTTTTCCCTCCATTCCCTCTCTTTTCCCTCCATTCCCTCTCTTTACCCTCCAATCCCTCTTTACCCTCCATTCCCTCTCTTTACCCTCCATTCCCTCCATTCCCTCTCTTTACCCTCCATTTCCTCTCTTTACCCTCCATTCCCTCTCTTTTCCCTCCATTCCCTCTCTCTACCCTCCATTCCCTCTCTTTACCCTCCATTCCCTCTCTTTACCCTCCATTACCTCCATTCCCTCTCTTTTCCCTCTCTTTACCCTCCATTCCCTCTCTTTACCTTCCATTCCCTCCATTCCCTCTCTTTACCTTCCATTCCCTCCATTCCCTCTCTTTTCCCTCCATTCCCTCTCTTTACCCTCTCTTTTCTCTCCATTCCCTCTTGTTACCTTCCATTCACTCTCTTTACCCTCCATTCCCTCTCTTTACCCTCCATTCCCTCTCTTTTCCCTCCATTCCCTCTCTTTACCCTCTCTTTTCTCTCCATTCCCTCTCTTTACCCTCCATTCCCTCCATTCCCTCTCTTTTCCCTCTCTTTACACTCCATTCCCTCTCTTTACCTTCCATTCCCTCCATTCCCTCTCTTTACCCTCTCTTTACCCTCCATTCCCTCCATTCCCTCTCTTTTCCCTCTCTTTACCCCCATTCCCTCTCTTTACCTTCCATTCCCTCCAGTCCCTCTCTTTACCCTCCATTCCCTCTCTTTACCCTCCATTCCCTCTCTTTACCCTCCATTCCCTCTCTTTTCCCTCCATTCCCTCTCTTTACCCTCCATTCCCTCCATTCCCTCTCTTTTCCCTCCATTCCCTCTCTTTTCCCTCCATTCCCTCTCTTTACCTTCCATTCCCTCTTTTTACCCTCCATTCCCTCTCTTTTCCCTCCATTCCCTCTCTTTACCCTCCATTCCCTCCATTCCCTCTCTTTTCCCTCCATTCCCTCTCTTTACCCTCCATTCCCTCCATTCCCTCTCTTTTCCCTCTCTTTACACTCCATTCCCTCTCTTTACCTTCCGTTCCCTCCATTTCCTCTCTTTACCCTCTCCTTTCTCTCCTTTCCCTCTCTTTACCTTCCATTCCCTCTCTTTACCCTCCATTCCCTCTCTTTACCCTCCATTCCCTCTCTTTTCCCTCTCTTTACACTCCATTCCCTCTTTACCCTCCATTCCCTCTCTTTTCCCTCCATTCCCTCTTTACCCTCCATTCCCTCTCTTTTCCCTCCATTCCCTCTCTTTACCCTCTCCTTTCTCTCCTTTCCCTCTCTTTACCTTCCATTCCCTCTCTTTACCCTCCATTCCCTCTCTTTACCCTCCATTCCCTCTCTTTTCCCTCTCTTTACACTCCATTCCCTCTTTACCCTCCATTCCCTCTCTTTACACTCCATTCCCTCTTTACCCTCCATTCCCTCTCTTTTCCCTCCATTCCCTCTTTTCCCTCCATTCCCTCTCTTTACCCTCCATTCCCCCTCTTTACCTTCCATTCCCTCCATTCCCTCCATTCCCTCTTTTCCCTCCATTCCCTCTCTTTTCCCTCCATTCCCTCTCTTTACCCTCCATTCCCTCCATTCCCTCTCTTTTCCCTCCATTCCCTCTTTTTACCCTCCATTCCCTCTCTTTTACCTTCCATTCCCTCCATTCCCGCTCTTTACCTTCCATTCCCTCCATTCCCTCCATTCCCTCTTTTCCCTCCATTCCCTCTCTTTACCTTCCATTCCCTCCATTCCCTCTCTTTACCTTCCATTCCCTCCATTCCCTCTCTTTACCCTCTCTTTACACTCCATTCCCTCTCTTTACCTTCCGTTCCCTCTTTACCCTCCATTCCCTCTATTTGCCCTTCATTCCCTCTCTTTACCCTCCATTCCCTCTCTTTCCCTCCATTCCCTCCATTCCCTCTCTTTTCCCTCTCTTTACACTCCATTCCCTCTCTTTTACCTTCCGTTCCCTCCATTCCCTCTCTTTACCCTCTCCTTTCTCTCCTTTCCCTCTCTTTACCTTCCATTCCCTCTCTTTACCCTCCATTCCCTCTTTGCCCTTCATTCCCTCTCTTTACCCTCCATTCCCTCTCTTTTCCCTCCATTCCCTCTCTTTACCCTCCATTCCCTCTCTTTACCCTCCATTCCCTCTCTTTACCCTCTCCTTTCTCTCCTTTCCCTCTCTTTACATTCCATTCCCTCTCTTTACCCTCCATTCCCTATATTTACCCTTCATTCCCTCTCTTTACACTCCATTCCCTCTCTTTTCCCTCCATTCCCTCTCTTTTCCCTCTCTTTACCCTCCATTCCCTCTCTTTACCCTCTCCTTTCTCTCCTTTCCCTCTCTTTACATTCCATTCCCTCTCTTTACCCTCCATTCCCTCTCTTTTCCCTCCATTCCCTCTCTTTACCCTCCATTCCCCCTCTTTACCTTCCATTCCCTCCATTCCCTCTCTTTACCCTCTCTTTACACTCCATTCCCTCTCTTTACCTTCCGTTCCTCTCTTTACCCTCCATTCCCTCTATTTGCCCTTCATTCCTCTCTTTACCCTCCATTCCCTCTCTTTTCCCTCCATTCCCTCCATTCCCTCTCTTTTCCCTCTCTTTACACTCCATTCCCTCTCTTTACCTTCCGTTCCTCCATTCCCTCTCTTTACCCTCTCCTTTCTCTCCTTTCCCTCTCTTTACCTTCCATTCCCTCTCTTTACCCTCCATTCCCTCTTTGCCCTTCATTCCCTCTTTACCCTCCATTCCTCTTTTCCCTCCATTCCCTCTCTTTACCCTCCATTCCCTCTCTTTACCCTCCATTCCCTCTCTTTACCATCTCCTTTCTCTCCTTTCCCTCTCTTTACATTCCATTCCCTCTCTTTACCCTCCATTCCCTATATTTACCCTTCATTCCCTCTTTTACCCTCCATTCCCTCTCTTTACCCTCTGTTCCCTCCATTCCCTCTCTTTACCCTCCATTCCCTCTCTTTACCCTCCATTCCCTCTCTTTACCCTCCATTCCCTCTCTTTTCCCTCCATTCCCTCTCTTTACCCTCCATTCCCCCTCTTTACCTTCCATTCCCTCCATTCCCTCTCTTTACCCTCTCTTTACACTCCATTCCCTCTCTTTACCTTCCGTTCCCTCTCTTTACCCTCCATTCCCTCTATTTGCCCTTCATTCCCTCTCTTTACCCTCCATTCCCTCTCTTTTCCCTCCATTCCCTCCATTCCTCTCTTTTCCCTCTCTTTTACACTCCATTCCCTCTCTTTACCTTCCGTTCCCTCCATTCCCTCTCTTTACCCTCTCCTTTCTCTCCTTTCCTCTCTTTACCTTCCATTCCCTCTCTTTACCCTCCATTCCCTCTTTGCCCTTCATTCCCTCTCTTTACCCTCCATTCCCTCTCTTTTCCCTCCATTCCCTCTCTTTACCCTCCATTCCCTCTCTTTACCCTCCATTCCCTCTCTTTACCCTCTCCTTTCTCTCCTTTCCCTCTTTACATTCCATTCCCTCTCTTTACCCTCCATTCCCTATATTTACCCTTCATTCCCTCTCTTACCCTCCATTCCCTCTCTTTTCCCTCCATTCCCTCTCTTTTCCCTCTCTTTACCCTCAATTCCCTCTCTTTACCGTCCATTCCCTCCATTCCCTCTCTTTTCCCTCCATTCCCTCTCTTTACCCTCTCTTTCATCTCCATTCCCTCTCTTTACCCTCCATTCCCTCTCTTTACCCTCCATTCCCTCTCTTTACCCTCCTTTCCCTCTCTTTACCCTCCATTCCCTCTCTTTACCCTCTGTTCCCTCCAGTCCCTCTCTTTACCCTCCATTCCCTCTCTTTACCCTCCATTCCCTCTCTTTACCCTCCATTCCCCCTCTTTTCCCTCCATTCCCTCTCTTTACCCTCCATTCCCCCTCTTTACCTTCCATTCCCTCCATTCCCTCCATTCCCTCTTTTCCCTCCATTCCCTCTCTTTTCCCTCCATTCCCTCTCTTTACCTTCCATTCCCTCCATTCCCTCTCTTTTCCCTCCATTCCCTCTCTTTACCCTCCATTCCCTCTCTTTACCCTCCATTCCCTCTCTTTACCTTCCATTCCCTCTCTTTACCCTCCATTCCCTCTCTTTACCCTCCATTCCCTCTCTTTTCCCTCTCTTTACACTCCATTCCCTCTTTACCCTCCATTCCCTCTCTTTACCCTCCATTCCCTCTCTTTTCCCTCCATTCCCTCTCTTTTCCCTCTCTTTACCCCCATTCCCTCTCTTTACCTTCCATTCCCTCCATTCCCTCTCTTTACCCTCCATTCCCTCTCTTTACCCTCTGTTCCCTCCAGTCCCTCTCTTTACCCTCCATTCCCTCTCTTTACCCTCCATTCCCTCTCTTTACCCTCCATTCCCTCTCTTTTCCCTCCATTCCCTCTCTTTACCCTCCATTCCCCCTCTTTACCTTCCATTCCCTCCATTCCCTCTCTTTACCCTCTCTTACACTCCATTCCCTCTCTTTACCTTCCGTTCCCTCTCTTTTACCCTCCATTCCTCTATTTACCCTTCATTCCCTCTCTTTACCCTCCATTCCCTCTCTTTTCCCTCCATTCCCTCCATTCCCTCTCTTTTCCCTCTCTTTACACTCCATTCCCTCTTTGCCCTTCATTCCCTCTCTTTACCCTCCATTCCCTCTCTTTTCCCTCCATTCCCTCTCTTTACCCTCCATTCCCTCTCTTTACCCTCCATTCCCTCTCTTTACCCTCTCCTTTCTCTCCTTTCCCTCTCTTTACATTCCATTCCCTCTCTTTACCCTCCATTCCCTATATTTACCCTTCATTCCCTCTCTTTACCCTCCATTCCCTCTCTTTTCCCTCCATTCCCTCTCTTTTCCCTCTCTTTACCCTCAATTCCCTCTCTTTACCTTCCATTCCCTCCATTCCCTCTCTTTTCCCTCCATTCCCTCTCTTTACCCTCTCTTTCATCTCCATTCCCTCTCTTTACCCTCCATTCCCTCTCTTTACCCTCCATTCCCTCTCTTTACCCTCCTTTCCCTCTCTTTACCCTCCATTCCCTCTCTTTACCCTCTGTTCCCTCCAGTCCCTCTCTTTACCCTCCATTCCCTCTCTTTACCCTCCATTCCCTCTCTTTACCCTCCATTCCCTCTCTTTTCCCTCCATTCCCTCTCTTTACCCTCCATTCCCCCTCTTTACCTTCCATTCCCTCCATTCCCTCCATTCCCTCTTTTCCCTCCATTCCCTCTCTTTTCCCTCCATTCCCTCCATTCCCTCTCTTTTCCCTCCATTCCCTCTCTTTACCCTCCATTCCCTCTCTTTA
Source organism: Oncorhynchus masou masou (assembly GCF_036934945.1). NCBI lineage: Eukaryota > Metazoa > Chordata > Actinopteri > Salmoniformes > Salmonidae > Oncorhynchus > Oncorhynchus masou. Next base: position 23,887 of record NW_027009498.1, on the reverse strand, counting down.
CCCTCCATTCCCTCTCTTTACCCTCCATTCCCTCTCTTTACCTTCCATTCCCTCTCTTTACCCTCCATTCCCTCTCTTTACCCTCCATTCCCTCTCTTTTCCCTCTCTTTACACTCCATTCCCTCTTTACCCTCCATTCCCTCTCTTTACCCTCCATTCCCTCTCTTTTCCCTCCATTCCCTCTCTTTTCCCTCTCTTTACCCCCATTCCCTCTCTTTACCTTCCATTCCCTCCATTCCCTCTCTTTACCCTCCATTCCCTCTCTTTACCCTCTGTTCCCTCCAGTCCCTCTCTTTACCCTCCATTCCCTCTCTTTACCCTCCATTCCCTCTCTTTACCCTCCATTCCCTCTCTTTTCCCTCCATTCCCTCTCTTTACCCTCTCCTTTCTCTCCTTTCCCTCTCTTTACCTTCCATTCCCTCTCTTTACCCTCCATTCCCTCTTTGCCCTTCATTCCCTCTCTTTACCCTCCATTCCCTCTCTTTTCCCTCCATTCCCTCTCTTTACCCTCCATTCCCTCTCTTTACCCTCCATTCCCTCTCTTTACCCTCTCCTTTCTCTCCTTTCCCTCTCTTTACATTCCATTCCCTCTCTTTACCCTCCATTCCCTATATTTACCCTTCATTCCCTCTCTTTACACTCCATTCCCTCTCTTTTCCCTCCATTCCCTCTCTTTTCCCTCTCTTTACCCTCCATTCCCTCTCTTTACCCTCTCCTTTCTCTCCTTTCCCTCTCTTTACATTCCATTCCCTCTCTTTACCCTCCATTCCCTCTCTTTTCCCTCCATTCCCTCTCTTTACCCTCCATTCCCCCTCTTTACCTTCCATTCCCTCCATTCCCTCTCTTTACCCTCTCTTTACACTCCATTCCCTCTCTTTACCTTCCGTTCCCTCTCTTTACCCTCCATTCCCTCTATTTGCCCTTCATTCCCTCTCTTTACCCTCCATTCCCTCTCTTTTCCCTCCATTCCCTCCATTCCCTCTCTTTTCCCTCTCTTTACACTCCATTCCCTCTCTTTACCTTCCGTTCCTCCATTCCCTCTCTTTACCCTCTCCTTTCTCTCCTTTCCCTCTCTTTACCTTCCATTCCCTCTCTTTACCCTCCATTCCCTCTTTGCCCTTCATTCCCTCTCTTTACCCTCCATTCCCTCTCTTTTCCCTCCATTCCCTCTCTTTACCCTCCATTCCCTCTCTTTACCCTCCATTCCCTCTCTTTACCATCTCCTTTCTCTCCTTTCCCTCTCTTTACATTCCATTCCCTCTCTTTACCCTCCATTCCCTATATTTACCCTTCATTCCCTCTCTTTACCCTCCATTCCCTCTCTTTACCCTCTGTTCCCTCCATTCCCTCTCTTTACCCTCCATTCCCTCTCTTTACCCTCCATTCCCTCTCTTTACCCTCCATTCCCTCTCTTTTCCCTCCATTCCCTCTCTTTACCCTCCATTCCCCCTCTTTACCTTCCATTCCCTCCATTCCCTCTCTTTACCCTCTCTTTACCCTCCATTCCCTCTCTTTTACCCTCCATTCCCTCTCTTTTCCCTCCATTCCCTCTCTTTACCCTCCATTCCCCCTCTTTACCTTCCATTCCCTCCATTCCCTCTCTTTACCCTCTCTTTACACTCCATTCCCTCTCTTTACCTTCCATTCCCTCTCTTTACCCTCCATTCCCTCTCTTTACCCTCTCCTTTCTCTCCTTTCCCTCTCTTTACATTCCATTCCCTCTCTTTACCCTCCATTCCCTATATTTACCCTTCATTCCCTCTCTTTACCCTCCATTCCCTCTCTTTTCCCTCCATTCCCTCTCTTTTCCCTCTCTTTACCCTCAATTCCCTCTCTTACCTTCCATTCCCTCCATTCCCTCTCTTTTCCCTCCATTCCCTCTCTTTACCCTCTCTTTCATCTCCATTCCCTCTCTTTACCCTCCATTCCCTCTCTTTACCCTCCATTCCCTCTCTTTACCCTCCTTTCCCTCTCTTTACCCTCCATTCCCTCTCTTTACCCTCTGTTCCCTCCAGTCCCTCTCTTTACCCTCCATTCCCTCTCTTTACCCTCCATTCCCTCTCTTTACCCTCCATTCCCCCTCTTTTCCCTCCATTCCCTCTCTTTACCCTCCATTCCCCCTCTTTACCTTCCATTCCCTCCATTCCCTCCATTCCCTCTTTTCCTCCATTCCCTCTCTTTTCCCTCCATTCCCTCTCTTTACCTTCCATTCCCTCCATTCCCTCTCTTTTCCCTCCATTCCCTCTCTTTACCCTCCATTCCCTCTCTTTACCCTCCATTCCCTCTCTTTACCTTCCATTCCCTCTCTTTACCCTCCATTCCCTCTCTTTACCCTCCATTCCCTCTCTTTTCCCTCTCTTTACACTCCATTCCCTCTTTACCCTCCATTCCCTCTCTTTACCCTCCATTCCCTCTCTTTTCCCTCCATTCCCTCTCTTTTCCCTCTCTTTACCCCCATTCCCTCTCTTTACCTTCCATTCCCTCCATTCCCTCTCTTTACCCTCCATTCCCTCTCTTTACCCTCTGTTCCCTCCAGTCCCTCTCTTTACCCTCCATTCCCTCTCTTTACCCTCCATTCCCTCTCTTTACCCTCCATTCCCTCTCTTTTCCCTCCATTCCCTCTCTTTACCCTCCATTCCCCCTCTTTACCTTCCATTCCCTCCATTCCCTCTCTTTACCCTCTCTTTACACTCCATTCCCTCTCTTTACCTTCCGTTCCCTCTCTTTACCCTCCATTCCCTCTATTTACCCTTCATTCCCTCTCTTTACCCTCCATTCCCTCTCTTTTCCCTCCATTCCCTCCATTCCCTCTCTTTTCCCTCTCTTTACACTCCATTCCCTCTTTGCCCTTCATTCCCTCTCTTTACCCTCCATTCCCTCTCTTTTCCCTCCATTCCCTCTCTTTACCCTCCATTCCCTCTCTTACCCTCCATTCCCTCTCTTTACCCTCTCCTTTCTCTCCTTTCCTCTCTTTACATTCCATTCCCTCTCTTTACCCTCCATTCCCTATATTTACCCTTCATTCCCTCTCTTTACCCTCCATTCCCTCTCTTTTCCCTCCATTCCCTCTCTTTTCCCTCTCTTTACCCTCAATTCCCTCTCTTTACCTTCCATTCCCTCCATTCCCTCTCTTTTCCCTCCATTCCCTCTCTTTACCCTCTCTTTCATCTCCATTCCCTCTCTTTACCCTCCATTCCCTCTCTTTACCCTCCATTCCCTCTCTTTACCCTCCTTTCCCTCTCTTTACCCTCCATTCCCTCTCTTTACCCTCTGTTCCCTCCAGTCCCTCTCTTTACCCTCCATTCCCTCTCTTTACCCTCCATTCCCTCTCTTTACCCTCCATTCCCTCTCTTTTCCCTCCATTCCCTCTCTTTACCCTCCATTCCCCCTCTTTACCTTCCATTCCCTCCATTCCCTCCATTCCCTCTTTTCCCTCCATTCCCTCTCTTTTCCCTCCATTCCCTCCATTCCCTCTCTTTTCCCTCCATTCCCTCTCTTTACCCTCCATTCCCTCTCTTTACCCTCCATTCCCTCTCTTTACCCTCCATTCCCTCTCTTTACCTTCCATTCCCTCTCTTTACCCTCCATTCCCTCTCTTTACCCTCCATTCCCTCTCTTTTCCCTCTCTTTACACTCCATTCCCTCTTTACCCTCCATTCCCTCTCTTTACCCTCCATTCCCTCTCTTTTCCCTCCATTCCCTCCATTCCCTCTCTTTTCCCTCTCTTTACACTCCATTCCCTCTCTTTACCTTCCGTTCCCTCCATTCCCTCTCTTTACCCTCTCCTTTCTCTCCTTTCCCTCTCTTTACCTTCCATTCCCTCTCTTTACCCTCCATTCCCTCTTTGCCCTTCATTCCCTCTCTTTACCCTCCATTCCCTCTCTTTTCCCTCCATTCCCTCTCTTTACCCTCCATTCCCTCTCTTTACCCTCCATTCCCTCTCTTTACCCTCTCCTTTCTCTCCTTTCCCTCTCTTTACATTCCATTCCCTCTCTTTACCCTCCATTCCCTATATTTACCCTTCATTCCCTCTCTTTACCCTCCATTCCCTCTCTTTTCCCTCCATTCCCTCTCTTTTCCCTCTCTTTACCCTCAATTCCCTCTCTTTACCTTCCATTCCCTCCATTCCCTCTCTTTTCCCTCCATTCCCTCTCTTTACCCTCTCTTTCATCTCCATTCCCTCTCTTTACCCTCCATTCCCTCTCTTTACCCTCCATTCCCTCTCTTTACCCTCCTTTCCCTCTCTTTACCCTCCATTCCCTCTCTTTACCCTCTGTTCCCTCCAGTCCCTCTCTTTACCCTCCATTCCCTCTCTTTACCCTCCATTCCCTCTCTTTACCCTCCATTCCCTCTCTTTTCCCTCCATTCCCTCTCTTTACCCTCCATTCCCCCTCTTTACCTTCCATTCCCTCCATTCCCTCCATTCCCTCTTTTCCCTCCATTCCCTCTCTTTTCCCTCCATTCCCTCTCTTTACCCTCCATTCCCTCTCTTTTCCCTCCATTCCCTCTCTTTACCCTCCATTCCCTCCATTCCCTCTCTTTTCCCTCCATTCCCTCTTTTACCCTCCATTCCCTCTCTTTACCTTCCATTCCCTCCATTCCCTCTCTTTACCTTCCATTCCCTCCATTCCCTCCATTCCCTCTTTTCCCTCCATTCCCTCTCTTTACCTTCCATTCCCTCCATTCCCTCTCTTTACCTTCCATTCCCTCCATTCCCTCTCTTTACCCTCTCTTTACACTCCATTCCCTCTCTTTACCTTCCGTTCCCTCCATTCCCTCTCTTTACCCTCTCCTTTCTCTCCTTTCCCTCTCTTTACCTTCCATTCCCTCTCTTTACCCTCCATTCCCTCTATTTGCCCTTCATTCCCTCTCTTTACCTTCCATTCCCTCTCTTTTCCCTCCATTCCCTCTCTTTACCCTCCATTCCCTCTCTTTACCCTCCATTCCCTCTCTTTACCCTCTCCTTTCTCTCCTTTCCCTCTCTTTACATTCCATTCCCTCTCTTTACCCTCCATTCCCTATATTTACCCTTCATTCCCTCTCTTTACCCTCCATTCCCTCTCTTTTCCCTCCATTCCCTCTCTTTTCCCTCTCTTTACCCTCAATTCCCTCTCTTTACCTTCCATTCCCTCCATTCCCTCTCTTTTCCCTCCATTCCCTATCTTTACCCTCTCTTTCATCTCCATTCCCTCTCTTTACCCTCCATTCCCTCTCTTTACCCTCTCTTTCATCTCCATTCCCTCTCTTTACCCTCCATTCCCTCTCTTTACCCTCCATTCCCTCTCTTTACCCTCCATTCCCTCTCTTTACCCTCCATTCCCTCTCTTACCCTCCATTCCCTCTCTTTACCCTCCTTTCCCTCTCTTTACCCTCCATTCCCTCTCTTTACCCTCCATTCCCTCCATTCCCTCTCTTTACCCTCCATTCCCTCCATTCCCTCTCTTTACCTTCCATTCCCTCCATTCCCTCTCTTTACCTTCCATTCCCTCCATTCCCTCCATTCCCTCTTTTCCTCCATTCCCTCTCTTTACCTTCCATTCCCTCCATTCCCTCTCTTTACCTTCCATTCCCTCCATTCCCTCTCTTTACCCTCTCTTTACACTCCATTCCCTCTCTTTACCTTCCGTTCCCTCTTTACCCTCCATTCCCTCTATTTGCCCTTCATTCCCTCTCTTTACCCTCCATTCCCTCTCTTTACCCTCCATTCCCTCCATTCCCTCTCATTTCCCTCTCTTTACACTCCATTCCCTCTCTTTACCTTCCGTTCCCTCCATTCCCTCTCTTTACCCTCTCCTTTCTTCTCCTTTCCCTCTCTTTACCTTCCATTCCCTCTCTTTACCCTCCATTCCCTCTATTTGCCCTTCATTCCCTCTCTTTACCCTCCATTCCCTCTCTTTTCCCTCCATTCCCTCTCTTTACCCTCCATTCCCTCTCTTTACCCTCCATTCCCTCTCTTTACCCTCCATTCCCTCTCTTTACCCTCCTTTCCCTCTCTTTAGCCTCCATTCCCTCTCTTTACCCTCCATTCCCTCCATTCCCTCTCTTTACCCTCCATTCCCTCTCTTTACCCTCCATTCCCTCTCTTTACCTTCCATTCCCTCCATTCCCTCTCTTTACCTTCCATTCCCTCCATTCCCTCCATTCCCTCTTTTCCCTCCATTCCCTCTCTTTACCTTCCATTCCCTCCATTCCCTCTCTTTACCTTCCATTCCCTCCATTCCCTCTCTTTACCCTCTCTTTACACTCCATTCCCTCTCTTTACCTTCCGTTCCCTCTCTTTACCCTCCATTCCCTCTATTTGCCCTTCATTCCCTCTCTTTACCCTCCATTCCCTCTCTTTTCCCTCCATTCCCTCCATTCCCTCTCTTTTCCCTCTCTTTACACTCCATTCCCTCTCTTTACCTTCCGTTCCCTCCATTCCCTCTCTTTACCCTCTCCTTTCTCTCCTTTCCCTCTCTTTACCTTCCATTCCCTCTCTTTACCCTCCATTCCCTCTATTTGCCCTTCATTCCCTCTCTTTACCCTCCATTCCCTCTCTTTTCCCTCCATTCCCTCTCTTTACCCTCCATTCCCTCTCTTTACCCTCCATTCCCTCTCTTTACCCTCTCCTTTCTCTCCTTTCCCTCTCTTTACATTCCATTCCCTCTCTTTACCCTCCATTCCCTATATTTACCCTTCATTCCCTCTCTTTACCCTCCATTCCCTCTCTTTTCCCTCCATTCCCTCTCTTTTCCCTCTCTTTACCCTCAATTCCCTCTCTTTACCTTCCATTCCCTCCATTCCCTCTCTTTTCCCTCCATTCCCTCTCTTTACCCTCTCTTTCATCTCCATTCCCTCTCTTTACCCTCCATTCCCTCTCTTTACCCTCTCTTTCATCTCCATTCCCTCTCTTTACCCTCCATTCCCTCTCTTTACCCTCCATTCCCTCTCTTTACCCTCCATTCCCTCTCTTTACCCTCCATTCCCTCTCTTTACCCTCCTTTCCCTCTCTTTACCCTCCATTCCCTCTCTTTACCCTCCATTCCCTCCATTCCCTCTCTTTACCCTCCATTCCCTCTCTTTACCCTCCATTCCCTCCATTCCCTCTCTTTACCCTCCATTCCCTCCATTCCCTCTCTTTACCCTCCATTCCCTCCATTCCCTCTCTTTACCCTCCATTCCCTCTCATTTTCCTCCATTCCCTCTCTTTTGCAGGCAGAAAGAGAGCAGTCCTGCCTGTCTTGAGTGGAGGGAGTACAGTTACTAAGTAGTGAAGGTCTGGGGGGTTGAGACTCATTCCTTGGGAGAGCCGCTGGCCTTGCAAGGTGACAGTGAAGGCTTGGCTACACCCTGCCTAGGGAGGGTGATTAGTGATAACAGACTGGAGGACTAGAGAAGGAGAGGATAGGAGGTTAGAGTAGTCGGGCAGGGGAGTAGGGGGACTGGGCTGGGCTGGGGGACTCAGGGACTATCTGGGTACAACCTGGGGAGTGTGATTAGTGACGCTGAGCTGAGGGCCTGAGGGACCAGGGGACTGAAGAGTCCAGGGACTAGGGGCTGGAGACGCTGGGCTGGAGGACCGAGGGACCAGGGGCCGGAGGACCGAGGGACCAGGGGGCTGGAGGGGTATAGCGGTCATTAGTGCCGGCCTAACGGGTTTGAGACTCAGGGGCTGGTTTAGCACTAGGGATACACACGTGAATGCACTCTTAGTCTCTCTCTTCCCCGAGTCAATGCTGCAATGGGCTGTCCACAAGAAGGCCTGTCTGTAGACTGCATCCATGGCATGTATTCCAATGGACCATCCTCCTCAGCGAATTTCATAAAAATAAAATGATAAAACATTAAAAAAGTTATAATTTTTAGATAAAAATATACTAAATATATTCACGTAATTAAATAATTGATTAAAACACTGTTTTGCAATGAAGGTCTACTGTAACCTCAACAGCACTCTGTAGGGTAGCACCATGGTGTATCTGGAGGACATCTAGTTTCCATCCTCCTCTGGGTGCATTGACTTCAATACTAAAATACTAGGAGGCTCATGGTTCTCATCCCCATTCCATAGACTTACACAGTAATTATGACAACTTCCGGAAGATGTCCTCCAACCTGTAAGAGCTCTTGTAGCATGAACTGACATGTTGTCGAGTAGTTTTCGAAAGCATAAGCTACCGCTAGCTAGCACTACAGTGCATAACATGTGGTGGTTAGTTGACTCAAAGAGAGAGAAAGACAATAGTTGAACAGTTTGAACAAATTAGTTTCTTCAAAAATGAAGGAGATGCAAGAGAAAGTGAAATATATATATTTTTTAACTTTGAGTTACTTAGCTAGCAAATGCAGATTGCTATTTAGCCTACTGAAACACACTGCTCAAACAGAGAGGGATGCTATGTTAGCTAGCTGGCTATGACTATCAAACAGAGAGGGATGCTATGTTACCTAGCTGGCTATGGCTATTCAACAGAGAGGGATGCTATGTTAGCTAACTGGCTAAGACTATCAAACAGAGAGGGATGCTATTTCAGCTAGCTGGCTATGGCTATCAAACAGAGAGGGATGCTATGTTAGCTAGCTGGCTATGGCTATCAAACAGAGAGGGATGCTATGTCAGCTAACTGGCTATGACTATCAAACAGAGAGGGATGCTATGTTACCTAGCTGGCTATGGCTATCAAACTGAGAGGGATGCTATGTTACCTAGCTGGCTATGGCTATCCAACAGAGATGGATGCTATGTTAGCTAACTGGCTATGACTATCAAACAGAGAGGGATGCTATGTTAGCTAACTGGCTATGACTATCCAACAGAGAGGGATGCTATGTTAGCTAACTGGCTATGACTATCAAACAGAGAGGGATGCTATGTTAGCTAACAGGTTATGACTATCCAACAGAGAGGGATGCTATGTAGGCTAACTGGCTATGGCTATCAAACAGAGAGGGATGCTATGTTACCTAGGTGGCTATGGCTATCAAACAGAGAGGATGCTATGTTACCTACCTAGCTATGACTATCAAACAGAGAGGGATGCTATGTTAGCTAGCTGGCTATGGCTATCAAACAGAGAGGGATGCTATGTCAGCTAACTGGCTATGACTATCAAACAGAAAGGGATGCTATGTTACCTAGCTGGCTATGGCTATCAAACAGAGAGGGATGCTATGTTACCTAGCTGGCTATGGCTATCAAACAGAGAGGGATGCTATGTTAGCTAACTGGTTATGACTATCCAACAGAGAGGGATGCTATGTAGGCTAACTGGCTATGGCTATCAAACAGAGAGGGATGCTATGTTACCTAGGTGGCTATGGCTATCAAACAGAGAGGGATGCTATGTTACCTACCTAGCTATGACTATCAAACAGAGAGGGATGCTATGTTAGCTAGCTGGCTATGGCTATCAAACAGAGAGGGATGCTATGTCAGCTAACTGGCTATGACTATCAAACAGAAAGGGATGCTATGTTACCTAGCTGGCTATGGCTATCAAACAGAGAGGGATGCTATGTTACCTAGCTGGCTATGGCTATCCAACAGAGAGGGATGCTATGTTACCTAGCTGGCTATGGCTATCAAACAGAGAGGGATGCTATGTTACCTAGGTGGCTATGGCTATCAAACAGAGAGGGATGCTATGTTACCTAGCTGGCTATGGCTATCAAACAGAGAGGGATGCTATGTTACCTACCTAGCTATGACTATCAAACAGAGAGGGATGCTATGTTAGCTAGCTGGCTATGGCTATCAAACAGAGAGGGATGCTATGTCAGCTAACTGGCTATGACTATCAAACAGAAAGGGATGCTATGTTACCTAGCTGGCTATGGCTATCAAACAGAGAGGGATGCTATGTTAGCTAACTGGTTATGACTATCCAACAGAGAGGGATGCTATGTTAGCTAACTGGCTATGACTATCAAACAGAGAGGGATGCTATGTTAGCTAACAGGTTATGACTATCCAACAGAGAGGGATGCTATGTAGGCTAACTGGCTATGGCTATCAAACAGAGAGGGATGCTATGTTACCTAGGTGGCTATGGCTATCAAACAGAGAGGGATGCTATGTTACCTACCTAGCTATGACTATCAAACAGAGAGGGATGCTATGTTAGCTAGCTGGCTATGGCTATCAAACAGAGAGGGATGCTATGTCAGCTAACTGGCTATGACTATCAAACAGAAAGGGATGCTATGTTACCTAGCTGGCTATGGCTATCAAACAGAGAGGGATGCTATGTTACCTAGCTGGCTATGGCTATCAAACAGAGAGGGATGCTATGTTAGCTAACTGGTTATGACTATCCAACAGAGAGGGATGCTATGTAGGCTAACTGGCTATGGCTATCAAACAGAGAGGGATGCTATGTTACCTAGGTGGCTATGGCTATCAAACAGAGAGGGATGCTATGTTACCTACCTAGCTATGACTATCAAACAGAGAGGGATGCTATGTTAGCTAGCTGGCTATGGCTATCAAACAGAGAGGGATGCTATGTCAGCTAACTGGCTATGACTATCAAACAGAAAGGGATGCTATGTTACCTAGCTGGCTATGGCTATCAAACAGAGAGGGATGCTATGTTACCTAGCTGGCTATGGCTATCAAACAGAGAGGGATGCTATGTTACCTAGCTGGCTATGGCTATCAAACAGAGAGGGATGCTATGTTAGCTAACTGGTTATGACTATCCAACAGAGAGGGATGCTATGTAGGCTAACTGGCTATGGCTATCAAACAGAGAGGGATGCTATGTTACCTAGGTGGCTATGGCTATCAAACACAGAGGGATGCTATGTTACCTACCTCTCTTTACCTTCCGTTCCCTCTCTTTACCCTCCATTCCCTCTATTTGCCCTTCATTCCCTCTCTTTACCCTCCATTCCCTCTCTTTTCCCTCCATTCCCTCCATTCCCTCTCTTTTCCCTCTTTACACTCCATTCCCTCTCTTTACCTTCCGTTCCCTCCATTCCCTCTCTTTACCCTCTCCTTTCTCTCCTTTCCCTCTCTTTACCTTCCATTCCCTCTCTTTACCCTCCATTCCCTCTTTGCCCTTCATTCCCTCTCTTTACCCTCCATTCCCTCTCTTTTCCCTCCATTCCCTCTCTTTACCCTCCATTCCCTCTCTTTACCCTCCATTCCCTCTCTTTACCCTCTCCTTTCTCTCCTTTCCCTCTCTTTACATTCCATTCCCTCTCTTTACCCTCCATTCCCTATATTTACCCTTCATTCCCTCTCTTTACCCTCCATTCCCTCTCTTTTCCCTCCATTCCCTCTCTTTTCCCTCTCTTTACCCTCAATTCCCTCTCTTTACTTTCCATTCCCTCCATTCCCTCTCTTTTCCCTCCATTCCCTCTCTTTACCCTCTCTTTCATCTCCATTCCCTCTCTTTACCCTCCATTCCCTCTTTACCCTCCATTCCCTCTCTTTACCCTCCATTCCCTCTCTTTTCCCTCCATTCCCTCTCTTTTCCCTCTCTTTACCCCCATTCCCTCTCTTTACCTTCCATTCCCTCCAGTCCCTCTCTTTACCCTCCATTCCCTCTCTTTACCCTCCATTCCCTCTCTTTACCCTCCATTCCCTCTCTTTTCCCTCCATTCCCTCTCTTTACCCTCCATTCCCCCTCTTTACCTTCCATTCCCTCTCTTTACCCTCCATTCCCTCCATTCCCTCTCTTTACCTTCCATTCCCTCCATTCCCTCTCTTTACCTTCCATTCCCTCCATTCCCTCCATTCCCTCTTTTCCCTCCATTCCCTCTCTTTACCTTCCATTCCCTCCATTCCCTCTCTTTACCTTCCATTCCCTCCATTCCCTCTCTTTACCTTCCATTCCCTCCATTCCCTCTCTTTACCCTCTCTTTACACTCCATTCCCTCTCTTTACCTTCCGTTCCCTCTCTTTACCCTCCATTCCCTCTATTTGCCCTTCATTCCCTCTCTTTACCCTCCATTCCCTCTCTTTTCCCTCCATTCCCTCCATTCCCTCTCTTTTCCCTCTCTTTACACTCCATTCCCTCTCTTTACCTTCCGTTCCCTCCATTCCCTCTCTTTACCCTCTCCTTTCTCTCCTTTCCCTCTCTTTACCTTCCATTCCCTCTCTTTACCCTCCATTCCCTCTTTGCCCTTCATTCCCTCTCTTTACCCTCCATTCCCTCTCTTTTCCCTCCATTCCCTCTCTTTACCCTCCATTCCCTCTCTTTACCCTCCATTCCCTCTCTTTACCCTCTCCTTTCTCTCCTTTCCCTCTCTTTACATTCCATTCCCTCTCTTTACCCTCCATTCCCTATATTTACCCTTCATTCCCTCTCTTTACCCTCCATTCCCTCTCTTTTCCCTCCATTCCCTCTCTTTACCCTCTCTTTACCCTCAATTCCCTCTCTTTACCTTCCATTCCCTCCATTCCCTCTCTTTTCCCTCCATTCCCTCTCTTTACCCTCCATTCCCTCTCTTTACCCTCCATTCCCTCTCTTTACCCTCTCCTTTCTCTCCTTTCCCTCTCTTTACCTTCCGTTCCTCTTTACCCTCCATTCCCTCTATTTGCCCTTCATTCCCTCTCTTTACCCTCCATTCCCTCTCTTTTCCCTCCATTCCCTCCATTCCCTCTCTTTTCCCTCTCTTTACCCTCCATTCCCTCTATTTGCCCTTCATTCCCTCTCTTTACCCTCCATTCCCTCTCTTTTCCCTCCATTCCCTCCATTCCCTCTCTTTTCCCTCTCTTTACCCTCCATTCCCTCCATTCCCTCTCTTTTCCCTCTCTTTACACTCCATTCCCTCTCTTTACCCTCTCTTTACACTCCATTCCCTCTCCTTTCCCTCTCTTTACCTTCCATTCCCTCTCTTTACCCTCCATTCCCTCTATTTGCCCTTCATTCCCTCTCTTTACCCTCCATTCCCTCTCTTTTCCCTCCATTCCCTCTCTTTACCCTCCATTCCCTCTCTTTACCCTCCATTCCCTCTCTTTACCCTCTCCTTTCTCTCCTTTCCCTCTCTTTACATTCCATTCCCTCTCTTTTCCCTCCATTCCCTCTCCTTTCCCTCTCTTTACCCTCAATTCCCTCTCTTTACCTTCCATTCCCTCCATTCCCTCTCTTTTCCCTCCATTCCCTCTCTTTACCCTCTCTTTACCCTCCATTCCCTCTCTTTACCCTCTCTTTCATTTCCATTCCCTCTCTTTACCCTCCATTCCCTCTCTTTACCCTCCATTCCCTCTCTTTACCCTCCATTCCCTCTCTTTACCCTCCATTCCCTCTCTTTACCCTCCATTCCCTCTCCTTACCCTCCATTCCCTCTCTTTACCCTCCTTTCCCTCTCTTTACCCTCCATTCCCTCTCTTTACCCTCCATTCCCTCCATTCCCTCTCTTTACCCTCCATTCCCTCTCTTTACCCTCCATTCCCTCTCTTTACCCTCCATTCCCTCCATTCCCTCTCTTTACCCTCCATTCCCTCCATTCCCTCTCTTTACCCTCCATTCCCTCCATTCCCTCTCTTTACCCTCCATTCCCTCCATTCCCTCTCTTTACCCTCCATTCCCTCTCTTTACCCTCCATTCCCTCCATTCCCTCTCTTTACCCTCCATTCCCTCTCATTTTCCTCCATTCCCTCTCTTTTGCAGGCAGAAAGAGAGCAGTCCTGCCTGTCTTGAGTGGAGGGAGTACAGTTACTAAGTAGTGAAGGTCTGGGGGGTTGAGACTCATTCCTTGGGAGAGCCGCTGGCCTTGCAAGGTGACAGTGAAGGCTTGGCTACACCCTGCCTAGGGAGGGTGATTAGTGATAACAGACTGGAGGACTAGAGAAGGAGAGGATAGGAGGTTAGAGTAGTCGGGCAGGGGAGTAGGGGGACTGGGCTGGGCTGGGGGACTCAGGGACTATCTGGGTACAACCTGGGGAGTGTGATTAGTGACGCTGAGCTGAGGGCCTGAGGGACCAGGGGACTGAAGAGTCCAGGGACTAGGGGCTGGAGACGCTGGGCTGGAGGACCGAGGGACCAGGGGCCGGAGGACCGAGGGACCAGGGGGCTGGAGGAGTATAGCGGTCATTAGTGCCGGCCTAACGGGTTTGAGACTCAGGGGCTGGTTTAGCACTAGGGATACACACGTGAATGCACTCTTAGTCTCTCTCTTCCCCGAGTCAATGCTGCAATGGGCTGTCCACAAGAAGGCCTGTCTGTAGACTGCATGCATGGCATGTATTCCAATGGACCATCCTCCTCAGCGAATTTCATAAAAATAAAATGATAAAACATTAAAAAAGTTATAATTTTTAGATAAAAATATACTAAATATATTCACGTAATTAAATAATTGATTAAAACACTGTTTTGCAATGAAGGTCTACAGTAACCTCAACAGCACTCTGTAGGGTAGCACCATGGTGTATCTGGAGGACATCTAGTTTCCATCCTCCTCTGGGTGCATTGACTTCAATACTAAAATACTAGGAGGCTCATGGTTCTCATCCCCATTCCATAGACTTACACAGTAATTATGACAACTTCCGGAAGATGTCCTCCAACCTGTAAGAGCTCTTGTAGCATGAACTGACATGTTGTCGAGTAGTTTTCGAAAGCATAAGCTACCGCTAGCTAGCACTACAGTGCATAACATGTGGTGGTTAGTTGACTCAAAGAGAGAGAAAGACAATAGTTGAACAGTTTGAACAAATTAGTTTCTTCAAAAATGAAGGAGATGCAAGAGAAAGTGAAATATATATATTTTTTAACTTTGAGTTACTTAGCTAGCAAATGCAGCTAGCTATTTAGCCTACTGAAACACCCTGCTCAAACAGAGAGGGATGCTATGTTAGCTAGCTGGCTATGACTATCAAACAGAGAGGGATGCTATGTTACCTAGCTGGCTATGGCTATCAAACAGAGAGGGATGCTATGTTACCTAGCTGGCTATGGCTATTCAACAGAGAGGGATGCTATGTTAGCTAACTGGCTAAGACTATCAAACAGAGAGGGATGCTATTTCAGCTAGCTGGCTATGGCTATCAAACAGAGAGGGATGCTATGTTAGCTAGCTGGCTATGGCTATCCAACAGAGATGGATGCTATGTTAGCTAACTGGCTATGACTATCAAACAGAGAGGGATGCTATGTTAGCTAACTGGCTATGACTATCCAACAGAGAGGGATGCTATGTTAGCTAACTGGCTATGACTATCAAACAGAGAGGGATGCTATGTTAGCTAACAGGTTATGACTATCCAACAGAGAGGGATGCTATGTAGGCTAACTGGCTATGGCTATCAAACAGAGAGGGATGCTATGTTACCTAGGTGGCTATGGCTATCAAACAGAGAGGGATGCTATGTTACCTACCTAGCTATGACTATCAAACAGAGAGGGATGCTATGTTAGCTAGCTGGCTATGGCTATCAAACAGAGAGGGATGCTATGTCAGCTAACTGGCTATGACTATCAAACAGAAAGGGATGCTATGTTACCTAGCTGGCTATGGCTATCAAACAGAGAGGGATGCTATGAGACCTAGCTGGCTATGGCTATCAAACAGAGAGGGATGCTATGTTAGCTAACTGGTTATGACTATCCAACAGAGGGATGCTATGTAGGCTAACTGGCTATGGCTATCAAACAGAGAGGGATGCTATGTTACCTAGGTGGCTATGGCTATCAAACAGAGAGGGATGCTATGTTACCTACCTAGCTATGACTATCAAACAGAGAGGGATGCTATGTTAGCTAGCTGGCTATGGCTATCAAACAGAGAGGGATGCTATGTCAGCTAACTGGCTATGACTATCAAACAGAAAGGGATGCTATGTTACCTAGCTGGCTATGGCTATCAAACAGAGAGGGATGCTATGTTACCTACCTAGCTATGACTATCAAACAGAGGGATGCTATGTTAGCTAGCTGGCTATGGCTATCCAACAGAGAGGGATGCTATGTTACCTACCTAGCTATGACTATCAAACAGAGAGGGATGCTATGTTAGCTAGCTGGCTATGGCTATCAAACAGAGAGGGATGCTATGTCAGCTAACTGGCTATGACTATCAAACAGAAAGGGATGCTATGTTACCTAGCTGGCTATGGCTATCAAACAGAGAGGGATGCTATGTTACCTACCTAGCTATGACTATCAAACAGAGAGGGATGCTATGTTAGCTAGCTGGCTATGGCTATCCAACAGAGAGGGATGCTATGTTACCTACCTAGCTATGACTATCAAACAGAGAGGGATGCTATGTTAGCTAGCTGGCTATGGCTATCAAACAGAGAGGGATGCTATGTTACCTAGGTGGCTATGGCTATCAAACAGAGAGGGATGCTATGTTACCTAGCTGGCTATGGCTATCAAACAGAGAGGGATGCTATGTTACCTACCTAGCTATGACTATCAAACAGAGAGGGATGCTATGTTAGCTAGCTGGCTATGGCTATCAAACAGAGAGGGATGCTATGTCAGCTAACTGGCTATGACTATCAAACAGAAAGGGATGCTATGTTACCTAGCTGGCTATGGCTATCAAACAGAGAGGGATGCTATGTTACCTAGCTGGCTATGGCTATCAAACAGAGAGGGATGCTATGTTACCTAGCTGGCTATGGCTATCAAACAGAGAGGGATGCTATGTTAGCTAACTGGTTATGACTATCCAACAGAGAGGGATGCTATGTAGGCTAACTGGCTATGGCTATCAAACAGAGAGGGATGCTATGTTACCTAGGTGGCTATGGCTATCAAACAGAGAGGGATGCTATGTTACCTACCTAGCTATGACTATCAAACAGAGAGGGATGCTATGTTAGCTAGCTGGCTATGGCTATCAAACAGAGAGGGATGCTATGTCAGCTAACTGGCTATGACTATCAAACAGAAAGGGATGCTATGTTACCTAGCTGGCTATGGCAATCAAACAGAGAGGGATGCTATGTTACCTAGCTGGCTATGGCTATCAAACAGAGAGGGATGCTATGTTACCTAGCTGGCTATGGCTATCCAACAGAGAGGGATGCTATGTTACCTAGCTGGCTATGGCTATCAAACAGAGAGGGATGCTATGTTACCTAGGTGGCTATGGCTATCAAACAGAGAGGGATGCTATGTTACCTAGCTGGCTATGGCTATCAAACAGAGAGGGATGCTATGTTACCTACCTAGCTATGACTATCAAACAGAGAGGGATGCTATGTTAGCTAGCTGGCTATGGCTATCAAACAGAGAGGGATGCTATGTCAGCTAACTGGCTATGACTATCAAACAGAAAGGGATGCTATGTTACCTAGCTGGCTATGGCTATCAAACAGAGAGGGATGCTATGTTACCTAGCTGGCTATGGCTATCCAACAGAGAGGGATGCTATGTTACTTAGCTGGCTATGGCTATCAAACAGAGAGGGATGCTATGTCAGCTAACTGGCTATGACTATCAAACAGAGAGGGATGCTATGTTAGCTAACTGGCTATGACTATCAAACAGAGAGGGATGCTATGTTAGCTAACTGGCTATGACTATCCAACAGAGAGGGATGATATGTTAGCAAACTGGCTATGACTATCAAACAGAGAGGGATGCTATGTTACCTAGCTGGCTATGACTATCAAACAGAGAGGGATGCTATGTTAGCTAACTGGCTATGACTATCAAACAGAGAGGGATGCTATGTTAGCTAACTGGCTATGACTATCAAACAGAGGGATGCTATGTTACCTAGCTGGCTATGACTATCAAACAGAGAGGGATGCTATGTTACCTAGCTGGCTATGACTGTCAGCTAGCTGGCTATGACTATCAAACAGAGAGGGATGCTATGTTAGCTAACTGGCTATGACTATCAAACAGAGAGGGATGCTATGTCAGCTAGCTGGCTATGACTATCAAACAGAGAGGGATGCTATGTCAGCTAGCTGGCTATGGCTATCAAACAGAGAGGGATGCTATGTCAGCTAGCTGGCTATGACTATCAAACAGAGAGGGATGCTATGTCAGCTAACTGGCTATGACTATCAAACAGAGATGGATGCTATGTTAGCTAACTGGCTATGACTATCAAACAGAGAGGGATGCTATGTCAGCTAGCTGGCTATGACTATCAAACAGAGAGGGATGCTATGTCAGCTAGCTGGCTATGGCTATCAAACAGAGAGGGATGCTATGTCAGCTAGCTGGCTATGACTATCAAACAGAGAGGGATGCTATGTTAGCTAACTGGCTATGACTATCAAACAGAGGGATGCTATGTTACCTAGCTGGCTATGACTATCAAACAGAGAGGGATGCTATGTTACCTAGCTGGCTTTGACTGTCAGCTAGCTGGCTATGACTATCAAACAGAGAGGGATGCTATGTTAGCTAACTGGCTATGACTATCAAACAGAGAGGGATGCTATGTCAGCTAGCTGGCTATGACTATCAAACAGAGAGGGATGCTATGTTAGCTAGCTGGCTATGACTATCAAACAGAGAGGGATGCTATGTCAGCTAGCTGGCTATGACTATCAAACAGAGAGGGATGCTATATCAGCTAGCTGGCTATGGCTATCAAACAGAGAGGGATGCTATGTTAGCTAACTGGCTATGACTTTCCAACTCTGGAACTCTTCCAAGGCAAGGTTAGCTTTCGGTTTTATAAAAGTATTTCCACCGGGCCACACTGGTGTAAATGCTAGACTGGTTAGACTGTAAGGTTTACTGTGTGTCGCGGGTTTACTAACGCGTTAGTTATATCAGCTATGTTGACTATGATGCTACTTTAGCTAGCATGGTGACAACGATGTAGGCTGTGTGACATGGTTTGGCTTGGAATGTTTTTTCTCTCACTTGAACACATAAGCTGATGTGTTGAAGTCCCCAAAAAACGGGAACATGGGAGAGAAGGAATAGATTCTGCTGAAAAAGTTTCATAAACAGAAGGAAGAAGAGGAAGAAGAGGAGAGGAGAGAAGAGAGAGCAAACAGAGAGAAAGAGGAGGGTAAGACGAGTGTAGCTGTCCTGGTAAAGACATTTCATTAGAGATCTGTTATTTCCTCTAGTGGGGTACAACAGATGAGTGGAGCTGTTCCCCCTCACTGTTCTGGTTAAGACACTTCATTAGAGATCTGTTCTTTCCTGGGGGTGGGGGGAGGTGGGGGTGGGGGAGGTGCAACTCAAATGGTTCAGCAAAGGTCAACATCCCATGAATTCTGTCATATATAGAAATACCTGATTGTAGCCTCACTATTCCCATCTGCCCTTTCTTTCTTCTGGATCTGACCTCAGAGAAGCATTAACATCTGGTGCTACTGGAACATTCCAGGAACTCACGCATAGTTCCTTGACTGAAAAATCTTGAACCTTGCCAAGCCTCACGGTGTCAACATTTTCCACAGTGCTTTTCACTTCTGGTAAAAAAAGTTTCAATCAGGCTCTGGCACAGAGCAATTCAGACTAATATATTTATCTCTATTGTTCGTCTCATAAGGCGTCTCTGTGTTGTTTTGTCTGACATCATCGTACTTTCAGAGAGTCAAGAGGAGCTGCAGGGTGAACCAATCGATTGTCGTGTATGTACATGTGTATGTACATGTATTTACCTGGAGTGCCAGATGGTGGCGCTGTTACTAATTACTACTATGGTCATGCTCTTGACCCATGACATCAGATAAACATTGTTCTTCTCTCCGCATCCCTGCCTCAGTGTTCTAATATATCACATGGTGTCAACGTTCTGAAACATGGAACCAACTGCTCTGACCGGTAGTAGGAATTCTAGCCGAAAATTCAACCTTTATATCATCTCCAGTGGCATCTCAGAGAAATCTTAAAACGTGAAATGTGCCACATTCCTGCACGTCGTCAGAGTGGATGAAATCAATGTATTCAATACCATTGACGAATCGGATGTATTTAAAGAGCTTTTCCAAATGTACGGTGAGCCAAGACAACTCTGACGTACCTGAGGCATATATTTATTTTACGACAGAGTCAAGGACAAACAGAGACAAGGACAAACAGAGACAAGGACAAACAGAGTCAAGGACAGAGTCAAGGACAGAGTCAAGGACAAACAGAGACAAGGACAAACAGAGACAAGGACAAACAGAGACAAGGACAAACAGAGACCAGGACAGAGACAAGGACAGAGACAAGGACAAACAGAGACAAGGACAAACAGAGACAAGGACAAACAGAGACCAGGACAGAGACAAGGACAGAGACAAGGACAAACAGAGACAAGGACAAACAGAGACAAGGACAGAGACAAGGACAAACAGAGACAAGGACAAACAGAGACAAGGACAAACAGAGACAAGGACAGAGACCAGGACAAACAGAGACCAGGACAAACAGAGACAAGGACAAACAGAGACCAGGACAGAGACAAGGACAAACAGAGACAAGGACAAACAGAGACCAGGACAAACAGAGACCAGGACAAACAAAGACGAGGACAAACAGAGACAAGGACAAACAGAGACCAGGACAGAGACCAGGACAAACAGAGACAAGGACAAACAGAGACAAGGACAAACAGAGACAAGGACAGAGACCAGGACAAACAGAGACCAGGACAAACAGAGACAAGGACAAACAGAGACAAGGACAAACAGAGTCAAGGACAAACAGAGACAAGGACAAACAGAGACCAGGATAGAGACAAGGACAAACAGAGACAATGACAAACAGAGACCAGGACAAACAGAGACCAGGACAAACAGAGACCAGGACAAACAGAGACCAGGACAAACAAACAAACTGATGCTTATGTGACTGATCTAAATCATAAAGCAAAAGACTGAGTTTCTATAACTTCCCGAGTCACTGATACGGACAGAATTGTGTGTGGAATCACAAAATGAGTGGGAGGCAGATTACTCAGAAAATAGACATTTGCCCTTCTAGTGAATTGAGCCAGAGCCAGAGCCAGTTGAAAATGCTTCATGATGAAGTTGAGGTGTCCAGCAAGTGTCCAGCATACGGTCAGATATGTAAAGCATGTCACGGAAAAAAATATATTATGCCAAAATGCGCTCCTCTCTCACACAGCCAGAAAAGCAGAGGATTCACAGCATTCAATCAAATGTATTTATAAAGCCCTTCTTACATCAGCTGAGGTCACAAAGTGTTGTACAGAAACCCAGCCTAAAACCACAAACAGCAGGTAATGCAGGTGAGCATTGACAGGGAGATGACAGCAGGAAATGTGGACATGTTCATTGGAACAATTGAAGTGAAACAGAGTTTGTCTGTAAATGAGTTCAGGGCAAGAAATGCCAGAGCCACAGGACAAAGCAGCGCTTTAGAGGTTCACGGGAATGTTGCAGTGTCTTGCAAATCTCTCAGAGATTCCTCACAGACTGTCAAAAGAGATACGCTCAAATTGAAAAAAAAAATCTACTGGCAATAGTGTACGGCTGTGAGACGCTTTTATCAATACCTGCATGGAAACCAGATCCAGGTGGAGTCTGACCCTTGGAAACAATATTCAATAAGTCACTCCAGAAAACACCAGCCAGACGACATGTGACAGACAAACCATAAAGGAGAAGCATATCACTGATTCACTGAGCAAAGCATACCTGAAGGAACAGTAAGACTAATTGCTTGATGGTGAGCTGGATGTTATATTTTTCCTTTATTTAACTCGACAAGTCAGTTAAGAACAAATTCTTAATTACAATGATGGCCTAGGAACAGTGGGTGAACTGCCTGTTCAGGGGCAGAACGACAGATTTGTACCTTGTCAGCTCAGGGATTTGTCTTGCAATCTGCCGCCTCTACACTCTAACCACTAGACTTACCTGGCTCCTCTACACTCTAACCATGAGTCTACCTGCCTCATCTACCCTCTAACCACTAGGCTACCTGCCGCCTCTACACTCTAACCATGAGTCTACCTGCCGCTGAATGTGAACTACATCACTTCCTGTTTCAGAAGAGAAAGTGCAGCAAGTCAAATCCTCAACAGCAGAAGATGAAGATTTAAGAAACAGTTGAAAAAGGAGACACGAGATGGAAAGTTGTAAAGAAAACACAGCACTACTGGACCTTCATAGAGGACTTGACATACTCAGATGGACTGCTGTTCAAAAGTTCAACACTTTTTAGAAAAGTGTATCATTTGTAAGGACCGAACAAGGGATGCTCTGTTCTGGTGTTAATGTTAATGTTAATGTTAATGTTAATGCTAATGTTAATGTTAATGCTAATGTTGCAACAAAATGTGTAGTCTGCGAAAACACTAAAACCCAAAGAGACTCGCTCATGTCTCATCCGATCCCAGAGAGAGCTTGGGCTTCAACTGGAGTGGATCTCTACCATTACAATGACACAGACTATCTACTATGTGAGGATTAAAACTCACAAATACCCAGACGTCTCCAAGCTCAGTGGAACAACAAGTAAACACATCGTTATGGAACTAAAGTCCATCTTAGCAAGGCACAGGGGGACCGACGTTTTGTGTGCCGATAACGGAAGACAGTTGGTGAATCAAGAAATGTCAAGAGTTCTCTACCAGCTGGGAATTCAAACATGTCACGTCGAGGCCTAGATTTCCACAGTCAAACTGCCAAGCTGAGAGAGTAGTTCAGACTATTAAAAAACACGAGACAGCAACGGAGATCCTAACATAATTCTCCTTGAGTACAGATACACAGTAGGCATCTCACCTGCACAACTACTAATAGGAGAGTGGCTGAAAGACAAAGATTCTGACATCAAAGAGATTGTTAAAGCCAGGACTCTATCAGCATGTCAGGCTCCATCCCACAAGCAGACAACAGAGAGACTCTATCAGCATGTCAGGCTCCATCCCACAAGCAGACAACAGAGAGACTCTATCAGCATGTCAGGCTCCATCCCACAAGCAGACAACAGAGACTATCAGCATGTCAGGCTCCATCCCACAAGCAGACAACAGAGACTCTATCAGCATGTCAGGCTCTGTCTCACAAGCAGACAACAGAGACTCTATCAGCATGTCAGGCTCCATCCCACAAGCAGACAACAGAGAGACTCTATCAGCATGTCAGGCTCCATCCCACAAGCAGACAGAGACTATCAGCATGTCATGCTCTGTCTCACAAGCAGACAACAGAGAGACTCTATCAGCGTGTCAGGCTCTGTCTCACAATCAGACCACAGAGAGACTCTATCAGCATGTCAGGCTCTGTCTCACAATCAGACCACAGAGAGACTCTATCAGCATGTCAGGCTCTGTCTCACAAGCAGACAACAGAGAGACTCTATCAGCATGTCAGGCTCTGTCTCACAATCAGACCACAGAGAGCATGTCAGGCTCTGTCTCACAAGCAGACAACAGAGAGACTCATCAGCATGTCAGGCTCTGTCTCACAAGCAGACAACAGAGAGACTCTATCAGCATGTCAGGCTCTGTCTCACAAGCAGACAACAGAGAGACTCTATCAGCATGTCAGGCTCTGTCACAAGCAGACAACAGAGAGATCATCAGCATGTCAGGCTCTGTCTCACAACAGAGAGACTCTATCAGCATGTCAGGCTCTGTCTCACAATCAGACCACAGAGAGACTCTATCAGCATGTCAGGCTCTGTCTCACAAGCAGACAACAGAGAGACTCTATCAGCATGTCAGGCTCTGTCTCACAAGCAGACAACAGAGAGACTCTATCAGCATGTCAGCACAAGCAGACAACAGAGAGACTCTATCAGCATGTCAGGCTCTGTCTCACAAGCAGACAACAGAGAGACTCTATCAGCATGTCAGGCTCTGTCTCACAAGCAGACACCAGAGAGACTCTATCAGCATGTCAGGCTCTGTCTCACAAGCAGACAACAGAGAGACTCTATCAGCATGTCAGGCTCTGTCTCACAATCAGACCACAGAGACTCTATCAGCATGTCAGGCTCTGTCTCACAAGCAGACCACAGAGAGACTCTATCAGCATGTCAGGCTCTGTCTCACAAGCAGA